>NW_006800284.1:11395-80086 GCF_000485575.1 Poecilia formosa
CGCTTTAACGAATCAAAGCCTCGCTTCTTTCTTTTGATTGTAACTCCATGCAATTACATTGAAACAGTGGATTAAAATCTTTACATAACCAACTTGAAAACTTTGTTTTAATGGCGGATTGGACAGATTGTTGACATAACAGGACAAAAAAAAAAAGAAGTTTGTTTTCTAAGATACCTTCAATTGTTTCACTTATTCTGCAGCAGATTCTGCCTCCTCACTGGGCAATAAATGAAGCCTGAGTCCCAAGAGGGGCAATTACAGAGCAAGCTGGTTCAGAGAGGAGAGCAGAATTCGCTACTCCATTTTAAACACGCTCTTATTTTAGAGGAAAAAGGAACAAAGCAGATTTCTGACCTTGTTAAAGAGGATTTTCAAATCAAAACACCAACAATACCCTGGAGTGGCCTGGAGAAACCAGATTTGCAAACAGCAGCAAGGAGAACAAAAGCTCGAGTCAACGGACAAGATGAAGGAGGAGGAAGAAAAACGTGTAATATAGAACACATTTATGTAGCATCGGATTTTACTGAAAAAACTTGGCATTTAGACTCAGCTCCCAAGAAATGCACTGCAAAACCAGGAAATCTTAGTATTCTTAGTCTGGTTTCTAGTGCAACTATATTTTTACAATTAAAATGAAACAAATATAACTTACAAGTAACTTTTCAGCAAGTTATGTTAGCTTGTTTTAAGTCAATAATCCCTTGATAGTGATGAAAAAGCTCTGGCAGATTATTTAATTTATATTATAAGAAAAATGTCTTGTTATAAGTGAAATAATCTGCCAATGGAACAAGAATTTTTTCAGCAATTTTAAGGAATTATTTACTTAAAACAAGCTGAAAAGTTATTTGTAAGTTAGTTTGTCTTATCTCAAGTATGCTAAAATATTTTTAATAGACCAAAAATACTTTTATTGATGATGGCTGTTGAATAGTAAATCAACAACAAAGCAAAACAGTGAAAAAATGGCAGCCAACCAAACATGCTGGAGCTCCACTTGGGTTGCTAGGTAACAGGCTGGGCTCGGCTGGGGTTGCTAGGAAACGGCGCAGTGCCCTTGGAATATGACTCAATATGTTACATTTAAAATTCTTTGGTCAGATTTTCTGTTTTTTTCCACATTATTTTTCTTTTTGTAAAATCTGCTGTTCTGATGAGCTGTGCTAGCGCATCTGGATAGCTACATCTATTGGATAACAAATGTTTGTTTTTGCAGTGAAATTGCACCATTTTATATTGTCAGTGGAAATGCAGCTATACTAAAAAAAAATCCAAAATATGTTTCTTCACCTTTTCTTTTCTTGTGAATGGACAAGTTAGTAAATGTATTTTCATTCTATATTGCTTTGGTTTTTCTTAATCAGAATGGTTGCAACACTTCTTTTTAGCAAATACTAAAGCTTTTACCATTTTTCCAACATGTTCTGTGTCTTTAGCTACCCATTTATGCCCTTAAATTTAATTAGGCTCACCCCAAACACTTCCAAACCTTCCCAGTGGGAGCGTTTGACTCCCTGCGCTGTTTATGTAAAGTAAGTTTGCTGACGCTGGGAGGATTGCTCCCCTTTGCTCCTCATCAGCCAAACGTTTGCTGAAAAAACCTGCCAAGCATTTAAGGCAGAAAGAGGAAAAGCGTCTTCGGTTGCCAGCATCAGAATCTGCCATGTTTAGCAGTAAATCAAACTGATGATTCTTTTACACGAACTTCATTCTGTCATTTCTCCAAACTCTGCACAGAGGTGTAATTTTAATCTTTATGGATGCAGACTTCTACGTCATTTGTGTTGAATAAACTGAAGTTCTGATTGTGATTATAACTTGTTGTTCTGCAGCCATGTTTTACAACTTTTTATGGCAATTACAATCAAAACAGAAAAATGTCATTTTAACTAAATGAAGTTGGTTTTAGAGAAAATTGCAAACATGCATGTAGCAGCAGGAGAATACTATGTTACTTTCAAACTTTAAATCTGTTTTCAGTGCAGAAGGTTTGTGTCTCAGTGCAATAAAATTTGTAAAAAAACAAAAATAATAAAAAAACAAAGATAATTTTGGATCAAATTTTTTTTTGCTTCAATAAACTAGTAATCCATTTGATACTGATTAATCTGATTTAACTTGTAAAAATATGTAATCAGACAGACAACATATAAAAATTATAATTTATATATAATATTAAGGGCAAGTTTTGTCTTAAAAAATAAAAAGAACAGTGACGTGACATCAAAACAAATTCAGACAGGAGAAACGTGTCTTTTGCGCATAAACCTTTTGAAACCAAAACCAACTGTAGGTAATTACACCTTTTATAAATATTTCACAATAAATTCATCATTAAAATAAACTTTTTTACAAAATGCGTCAGACTTGTTCACTTTTTTTCAAACATAATTTAGTATTTTAGTATAAAAATAAAGTATCTGATTTTTTTTTGTTGTCTTAAAAAGTTTAGGTAATTTTTAAAAAGCGTTTATAAGTTCTGCATTCCTGTAAAGTTTTATGCATTATTCTGTCACCAAGTCATGGATTTCACAATGTTAGTTTTTTTTATTGATTTCTGTAAAAGCTCAGTCACCATGGTTTGCTCACATTTTGACCAACACTGCGACAGATTGCGATAAATAAGAGAAAAAAACAATTTTCAGCCTGCACAGATCCAACATGGTATTAAGTATAAATTGTTTTTTCAGATGAAGCCTTTATTTTTCATATTTCCTTGTTTATACAGTCTGTGTTTTTATTTTTATATTTTCTTAAGTGAAAGCTGAATATATTTTGGACACAGCAGATAAAAACGCAACCAGAATGTAAATTTATTCATGCATAAACAATGTCTGAAAAGAGAAGCTCCAAATTTCTAAATGTTACAACAAATCACCAAGCATTACTAAAACTGGATTTCTTTTTAAGCGTGGTGATTATTTGAAGAAATGCTAATTTATGCATTTTACTCACATCCCAATCAAAGCTGGGATGATTTTCTCAGAGTTGTTGCTGCAGACATTTTGTCACTTCTTCTCATTTCTCACTTTGCTCTTTATGAATAAAATTTATTCTTTGCTATTATTTTCAATTGATCTCCACAGTTCTGACCCATCAGATCTTTTGATAAAATGTCGGATTTGATTCAGTTTCTGGTGATGTCTTTCAAAAACGGCGCATGTTCCTAACCTTAAAATGTCATTGCATGATATGACATCAAAAGAAATGACAAACCCAGTGAGGCCTGACTTTAAAAAATAAAAATAAATCTCAGGCTACTGTCTCCTGGTATGAAGGACTTCAGCTCAGAACATAATCTGTTTGAAAAGTCAAAATCATCTTCACATCAGCAGAACACAATGATCCATGAGTGTTGTGATAAAAAAATGAAAGGGAAATTATGTAAGCTTTCAGTCTACTCATATAAAACAAAGCAATACATATTACACAGCTTCACTTTGAGACACATAATTAGAAATGGCAGCTTCTGTACTGAAAAAATGTAAGAAAAGCAACAAAATCCATAAAAAAGCTTTCCAACTTTAATGTGACATATTTTCTACAAAAACAAATATTTTGTATAAATGCATTAAATATTTTTACCCATTTATTTGGTTTCACAGATTATTTTTTAAAATTAAAAAAGTACCAAAAGCCCTTCAATGTTAAAGTGAAAACTGATTTATCTAAAAATAAAAAAAGACTAAATATTAATGAATAAATACCATATTAAATAAGTGAAGGTAAAATGAATGCAGTAAGATATATAGAAATCTAAGAGAATATTTTGTTTCTAGCGTCCAGTTGGAACTAAATGGCTTGAAAACAACAAAGTGGAAGTTCTGGAGTGGCCTAGTTAAAGCCTAGACCTCAATCTGGTAAATTGCATAATTTTTTACCTAAATTAATTATTTTGTGGAAATCAGTTTTCAGTTTCTCATTACAGTTTTCTCTTTCCTTTTTGTTCTTACACATTTAATTTTCATACAAGACCAGTGACTGCTTGCTGACAATGACTACCATTGTTTTTTCTGTTAAGTTATCAATATTACACGCTAAATCTTAAATGTAGGCCTGATAATATATAAGAAAAAGGGACGCAGTGCTTTGCGAAAACTAGCAACATCAGGAAAAACTTTTAACTAAGAAAAAATGCAAAGGAGAGGAAAGCAGGACTTATGCTAGCTACGACAACCATAGCATGTAGATGTGATGAGAAATTCAGTGTTTCGGTTCAGTTAAAAAATGAAAACAGGCGACCTAACACCAACTCTGACCGATCATCAGTAGAACTGGCTAATCAACCTCCGCTATATTAGCTTAGCTACTAGCAGCGGTAGCTAAGCTAACACATCGATCACTTATTGATAATCGCAAAAATAAACATCGAGCCTAAAAACATAAAACTGTAATGGACTGAATGTTCTGATACTTATATGGGAAATGTTTGAGTGTTGTTGTTTTTTTGGTGTTGAATCCTGATACATAAAGGGGCGTTGTTGTCTGTTGCTATGGCAACGAGTCTGCGTGTAGCTTAACCTACACAGAAAGCGAGAAAATAGTGGGTTTTAGTTATTCTATAGTGATTTTCTAGGTTATTTTTCCTATTGCTGTGGCGCACTGGACTAAATTAATACTACCTACATCTCCAGGTTTCATTTAGCTAACGGAATCGTTGTACCGCGCCAGCGCGGATATAATGGATGTCAATTTAAAGAATCGTCTTTTTGCCCTACAGCGTTGTACGCATGCGCGAATTTTCCAGACGTAAACAATAACATGCAGGGAGTTCATAGCTTAAAACTGGGAGGAAAACGGCTGAAAATCGCTTCACCTGCTCTGATCAGAGAGCTGAACTGTTAACTCTCACAGTTTCCTAACAAGGTTGCACAGCAGCTGAGACCAATTACTTCAGACATCGATTTCACGAAGCCACCTTTGATCGTGTAATTGCTGCGAGAGAGATGAGTGCGTTTCTGCGGCTGAACAGGTGAGCTGAATTGATTTTAGCGGCTTTCTAATCTCTGAGAAGCAACGGAGGACAGTTGTTACCCAGAAAATATGTTAATTTATTGTTGGAGTATATCATTTATTATAATCTCTGCTTTATATGATAATGTGAAGTGCTTGTATTTATCCTCATTAGGCTTTTGTTTCTACCTCAGCAGGTTTTAAAATCCTGGTCGGCATTGTAGGTTTTTCTAAAGAATCGCAGTTGAAAAGATTTAATAGGGTCATTGATTAAAGCGTGAGAACAATAGCATATTATACAGGGCTAGACAAATGTAAGACTTTTTTTCTTTACTCCTCTGAGCAAATCTGAAAACTGGGAGATTGTTTTTTTGTGTGAAGTTGCACCTTCATACAAACATGACTGATAGCTTTCTTAGTGAATTAAAGATGAGTAACAGTTATGGGAGATACGGGGCTAGTAACTGGTTACATTTACTCAATTACCTGAGTAACAGTTAAAAAAAATTGTGCTTTCTTTTTACTTTTACTTGAGTAAAATTTCTGGATTTTCTACCCACTGAATGAAAAACAAACATGTTTTAATCAAAAATTCACCAGACCTGCAGTTTTTGTTGATTTGAAAAATGTTAGTTATTTGTTTAATATTTATATGAATTATTGTAATTTTTGTCCGTAGAATACCAAAAACTCCACTTAACTTTCTATTTTGGACCGTCTGATAATGTGAATTTTAAATATTAAATGATTGATATTAGATCTGTTACTCAGCACTTGAGTACAGATGTTTTACCAAATACTTTTTTACTCTTAATTGAGTAATTTCTTGGCTACGTTTTACTTTTACTTGAGTAAAAATAAGTCGTAGTTCTGCTGGAGTTCACAGTTTCTCCATATGCATACATGGATTTTCTCCAGTTTTCCTCCCAGAGATGATGAACATAGAGTCTACTGTTAGCGGGAGAACACTGCAAAAACACAAAGTAATTCTGCTCTAGTTTCTACTGCAAATATCTTAGTATACCTGAAATAAGACAAAACGTTTTATTAATATTAAGGAATTATTGCTCAATACAAGATCCTGTATTTTACTGAAAAGTTACTTGTAAGTTAATTTTGTCTTATTTCAAGTGTAGTAAGATGTTTACACTAGAAACTAGAATAAAATTACTTGGTAAGATTTTATGTTTTGGCTGTGAAATGGCTTGCAGTTTTATACCAAAGCCAAAAGAGAAATCCTACAGCTACTAAAATCTGGAATTACCTAATTTTTGTTCAGATTTTGTAAAGAAGGAAGTTGCGATCATGTTTTCTTTAGAGGTTTTTGTGTCATTTCCTTCAATAGATTTTGGTGCAGCGCCCCCACAGTTGAGGAGGGGAACAGCTGTTTCAATTGGTTTGGCTCTGCGTGAAAGCGAACTGCAGCAACTGAAAATGTTACAAATGCTGCAATTTTGGTCCCCAGTTGAACCAAAACACCCTGAAACTTTGACAAAAATGTTTAGTTCCCAATTATGTTTGCTTAGACCAGCGGTTAGCAACTTCTACAACCCTACTGCTCTTATTTTGTTGTGTAGTTTTGTAATTATTGCCCCAAATTTCTGCACAATAACTTAAATAGAGTAAGATTAGAGTATGTGTAAATGTGCATTAACACATATTGTCTCAATTTTTTTAAAAAAACCTTAAATTTTCTCCTAGTTTAGAGACAAAATGTGGTGATGTAGCTGCAGATATGCTAAATCTGTGAGGGTAACAATCTTGAAACATCAGGAGAGAAAAGCTGCCAAGGCAACTGTAACTTCAGAGGTAAAAACAGAAACTAACACTTTCCTGGTTTCCTGGTAACTGGACAATTTCATGTTTTTGACTGAAGTAATTCCAGCCCAAACTAGGTAAATGTTTGATGTGCCTTTCAAAATTAAATTATACTAAAATACTTTATTTTCTTTTAAAGTCACTGAAAATACCAGAAAAAACAACCCAACACACATTCACAACGGCTTAATTTTGAGGTATTTTCTTAAGAAAACACATGGATTTCCAATGCATTTATGTTTACAAATTTCATTTTATATTCCATCTGAATAAAATTCAGCTCATTATATCAAAAATAATGTGAGTTGTTTATGAATAGGAACATTTCAAATATGAAAACTGAGTTAAGGCATTAAAAAGCAACAATGAAATGGTTTTATGTAAAAACCAAGAAGGTGGAGAAGAACAGAAAGTCAAAACCAATCTATTAAATATATAATCAATACACTTTGATTGCATCTTCTGGCAGACATGTTTTCTAAGGCTAACCAAGGTGAGACTTGTGCTATAAAATATCAGGTTTTCCTACCGTTCTGCACATCTTGTCCTCTAAATCCTGGTTGATCCTCTGAAGAGACGAGTAACTACTTTGGATCCTAAAAAAACAGAGAAATCAATAAAGAACAAGAAAAATATGAACTAAAACATTCATAACAACAATTATATAAAATAACCATAATCATCTTGCACTGATCAGAGATTTTTTGGGTGAATTTTAATCTCAAATTTTGAAATTTTCTCTAAACAAAAGAAAGGTACATACATGTAATCAGCTGCTTTCTGTGAACTGTCTCTGTTTTAGCAGCTTCTTTATTTTCTGTTCTTCCACAGATACAGAAAATATCTAACTTTGAGTTTCTTCCACTGGAAAAATATCGTTAGTGCAAATTGATAGGTGTGCTGCTTCACAGACTAGAAAAATATATATGTTTAGCTTCTAAACTGCTAAAGCTCCATATCAGAACCAGTGAGTAAAAAAATTATCATCAGATTTCTGGACTTCTCTTACAAATGTTAGCAAAACTTTGGCGATTTTCCACTATTGTCGAAAATAAAAAACACAATTTTGCAACTTCAGCATTTCCATTAAAAGAGAAATGCAATTAAAATCACATGGGAATAAGTTTAAGTCATTAAAAAACAAGCTGCGCCATAATTCTCCAACTACTTCCTGTCGTCTTTTTTGGCGTTTCCGCCAGTATTAATATCTGGTTGTTGATCACATGTTTGATGTGATGCGAAAAAACTGTTTCCGTTTAGCGAAATGTCCTTTTTTTTAACTAAATTTACGTGTTTCCATTAAGAAAGCTTATTTTCATAATTCCAAATTGTGCAACTGGTCAATGGAAACACAGCTTCTATGTGATATAGTTGTTTTTTTTAAAGCTTTTTAATTTCATCCATGCATCACTTTCTGTATAATGGAGACTGTCTAATCTAATCTGGAGATTATTGTTCAAGATACTCAACTCAGATTTTGGCTTTATGAGATTTGAATGCTACAAATCAGAGGCTTTTTTGATCTGCTGTAACACAGACAGCTACAGGAGATTCTTTCTGCCCACATCTATCAGTTACAACCACATTTGAGTAAGTAAAACGTAAAAGTTTTTGTTTTCTGCTTTTTGTGCAGCCTTTTTTCTCCCTGGCTTGCTTTCAGTATTCCTATTAAACTTCCAAGAATCAATAGTTACAGTCCAAGCATTTCTTTTACTACCTCGCCTTTTTATTCAGCACATATTATAATATTAACTCATGTGGTTTATAAACAGCCGTTTATGGCTCCATTAACCGGACAGATCTGGGGAGTGTGGGCGCAAGAGACCATAAACAAAACAAGCCATAAAACTCAGGCCTGTTAGAGGCGCGAAAGGCAAAATAAGGATTATAATTGGACATAACAAAGCAACGGCAGGAGAACGAGGGAAAATAAAATCTGTCATCTTCAGAGGCAACGCTGAGGGCGACGACAGAGATCAGCTAATCAGAACCATTCTAGAGTTTAAAAGTCAATAATAAATAGGGATTGAACATTTTTATGCACCTTTAACTGCGTTCTCCCTTTTTTTTTTGCCAAAATGGGAAAGTTTGTTGAGAGAGCAGGTTTATCGCTTTGATTTTTACTATGGCTGCAGAAAACATTAAACTATTTCACTATCCTGGTGCTTTCAATCTTGCTGCTCTGAAGTTTATTTACCAAGCAGGTAAATAAACTCGAAGCTTACAGGTGACCTGTTATGCTTCCCTGTACAGGTTAGGACAGATCTGTGGGCGTTACAAAACATGTTTTTACTTTTTTTGTACCAAATTAATCTTGGATAATGAGATTTTAGTCTGTTCAGTTCTGCCTGTCTGTTTTAGGGATCTGTTACTTTAAACCCTAATAAGCTGCTGCTGGCCACGCCCACCAAATCAATGTTTACACTCGCATCTGAAAATGGCTGCAAACAGATGTGCTATTATACAATCATACATCCTTGAAAAGCAGAAGTGGTGCGTCCTGCACAACCAGCAAGAACGCAGCAAGTGGTTTCTGGATGGAGAGTCAACAACAAAACACTTTGTCTTTTCCAGGAAACGTTGAACTCAGCAGTAAAACCAGCTGACCAAGTGTGCTGGAACTCAGCTCAGGTTGCTAGGTAACAGGCAGAACTCTGCTGGGTTGCTAGGTAACGGGGAGTTCCTGCTTATTTGTGACGTTACATCCTGGATGTTTTTAAAGCAGCTCATTTTCTGTTAACTTATCACCAAAAACTGTCTTGGAGGGGTTTTAGAAGCAGTAGATACCCAGATGGAAGTACAAAAAATACAAAATGTGAATTTTGCATAATTATCCCCCCTTTAAATGTCAAAAATTCTCCTATATGAAGAAGCTTATTTTGTGAAAACTTTAAAAGCAATAATCAGTAAGTCCTGGAGTGTAATAACACCCGCAGCAAAAACAGAAGAAATCTCTAACGAGAGAGGAAATACTTCACTGCACTCCAGACCTTAATGTGATCAATAATAAAACTGAGCTGATTACCAGTTCCCATAGATTTTTAATGCAATCATTAACTGAAGTACATTTTTAGTGCTAATTCACTTAATGCAAAGGTCAAGATTCAATCCTGCAGATTGGTTAGAGATCATAAGACTGAGAGGAGTATTAATAACATTAATCTAGTTTAATAAGCTAAATTATGCTACGTCATGTCCTGTAAAGGTGTAACGGTCTCCTCTCAGATTTTACTTTTACTCTGATTTCACATTTAAGTTGAACTTTTTGCTTTGCTCTTGTGGCAAAAATCATTATTTATTTAAAAGGCTGCCTTGGGAAATGTGTCAGGAGTGAAATAAAAAATATAAAAGCTTTTTCTTACGCTGCTCCTTGGTTATGGAATAATTAGCAAAAGTCATTGAAACTGATTTAAAATTCTCCCTAGAAATAGTTTAAATGAGAAACATAACTGGTGTTTTTAAACCTTTTTCAAATTATTGTATGAAGTCTTTATGATGATTTAATTATTTTTGTTTGGCATGTTTTCTTGGTCACTCTCCATTGATCAGGTTTTACTCAAACAATGGTTAAAATAAAATGATTAAAATAAGGCTTAGGAGCGTTGATGACGACTTGTTTGAAGATGTGTATTATATTAATATTTGGCACATTTATTTTCTTCTTAAACTATGGACACAAAACAGAAAATGTTTACATATTTGTCTAAATTGTTACTATTGTGAGAGATAATATATTTAAAAAAATCAAGCTTCTCTACCTTCTCCCAGTGCTAACTAAAAACAACCAATAAGAGCCAGCAGGCGGGACTTAGCGCTGTCAGTCACCACTTTCTTTTCTTTTTGCTGCGCTACAGCTAGCGTAGCATATTGTGACTTCAGGTAATGGCGGCATGACCTGATAATGGCTGATAAACGGCTTTCCTGTAACTGTAAGTTGAGCGAGTACTTGAGGATTATTGACAGCGCTAACACTCTCCTCCTGGCTCTGATTGGTTGGTTTTTGTTGGGTGCATTTCTTCAGTATCTCAGGGAGGACTTGCAGGAAATAGATTTTTTTTCACAGATTATTTATCTCATAGCAAACTGTCATAACATAGTGACAGTTTTAACAAGTATGGTAAGAAAAAAGAAGTTGTATATCTGTCTCAGATTTTGGCAGGAATGTGACACCATAGGAACAGAATACTAAAACACAAGCATGTTGTTTGTGATACCAAGCAGTAATTTGACATGGCACATCATGATTTAGTTATTACACGCATACACACACACACACACACCTGCGCAGCTTCTCTGTGAATTTCTCCAGCTCCTCCTGGGCGCGCCGCAGCTCCGTCTCCAGGTACTGCCGGGTGGAGTCGAACTCTGTCTCTACCATCTCTAGTTTGTGTGTGGTGTATGACAGGCGCTTGCGGAGGTCGTCCTTGTGGTCGTGGAAAGAGCTGAACAGATGTTAGGGGGAGGTTAGGAGAACCTCATCGTCACAACAGAGAGAAAACGGCGAAGAAAGGCAGAGGGAGTGAAGCATAGATGAAATGTAACTCAGTTTGGATTTGGAGAAATGTGAAGGAGGAGATGGATGGAGGAAGAATACTAAAAATGTTTCATTCGGAGTGAGGCGGTATGACCAGGACAAACATCTCCCAATCTCCCATTGGTGTAGCGGTGAATTTCATTACACATCGGCCTAATCCAATCTCAGAATGTAGAGGACCGGATTTTTGCCACAGACACAGACCACTGGTGAGTCACAAGGAGGTCTAAAAGTGTAGGACAGAAGCTTTCTGTGCTTCTATTTTTAGCTAGATGGTAAAATGGAAGAAGAAATTAAGAATTTCCAATAAAAACACACTAACTGGAGACCCAGTGATGCTTCATTTTTTACTTTTAGCTGAACTGATGGATATTTGAGTCGCAACATCTCAAAGTTTCTGCACCGCCAACTAAGGGGTACCGTTAGCTTCACCTGTTACCTTCATCTGTTGGATAAGTAAAGGTAATTTTATTTATATAGCACATTTTCAGCATCAAGGCAATTCTAAGTGCTGTTAGCTTTGGCTTCAGCTTTATTTCATTCAACAAAACAGTCAGATGGAAAGAAAACGATGCAGAATCAGCAAAACAACAGTTAGCTTCATCTGTTAACTTCAAATGTTAGCTTTGACTGTTAGCTTCACACGTTAGCTTCACCGTTACCTTCGGCTGTGCGGCTGTTAGCTTTAGGTTTATTTCAGACCTTCGCAAGAACAAAACAATCAGATGGAAGGACAACAATTCGTAGTCAGCAAAATAGCTGTTTTTTTGTTGTTGTTTTTTCAACAGTAGTGGTAATGGTCCCTCTTTTTCCCCCCTGTAGGGACGCCACTGTTTATGACCCTAACTTCATTAGATTCCTCCCTTTTTCAGTTAGAGAAAGCACCATAATCAGATTAATGGTTTATTTGTTCAAGTGGAAGCAGATGGTGGATAATAGAAGATGTGCAGATGAACAATGAGAACAATGTTTAAAGTTTAAAACGACGGTTCAAGCCGATTTTTCTTACCTTCTTTTTGGATGTTTGCATCCATTTCTCTGGCTTTTCAGGGCTGTTTTGCCAATATATATCTTTTTCATAGTTTTCACTCTGCCTCAGCTTGCATGTGTGTGCGGCTGTTACTTCTGCTGCTGTTGTTGCTGCTCGACTGAATGCTGAACCGAGGTTTGAATTCTAACCGCATACCACTAGTCAAAGCTTTAAGTCTTGCCTGGGGAGCCAGATAGTTGCCGGCTATCTGTGATGACCCTGGCAAGAGAGCAGAGAAAAACAGCTTTGAAGTCTCACAGACTCGGCAGCACATTTTATTCTTTGCAGAGAAAAACTGATTTTATCTGCATTCAGAACATGAGTCTGCAGAGTATGACAGATTGGAGCTGGATCATCAATTGCATAAATTCAACAACCAAACAAAAATAGATGATGTTGAAATTTGCACTTTCTATGAAAGATTTTATCTTATTTTCTAATGTCTTTAATCACCTGTTTAAAAGATACTGAAACTAAATCTAACATTTTTGTCTTATGTTCACTTTTAAAGTGAATTGGTAAATGATTTGTCTTGCTGTGAGGATATTAATGCAGCAGCAGCAAACCGCAGTGCCCTGTGGGGCACAGAGAAATTGACCAGCTGCCCTCTGAGGTTATTTCTCAATAAATCAGTTATGATTAATGCATGTGGGTTTCTGCTTCCTCTGCTTGAACTTGGATCTCCCACATCGTAGGAACCTAATAACCTGTCACTTGTGAGCGTGAGGCGCACGTCTCTCTTCGTCTAGCCAGATTTGTGGAGACTTGTTGCTATCAGTGCAAACATGCATTTGCAAGGCGACATGTTTGCAGAGAGAGAGAAAAAAAATCATTCCTCCAAATGTAGAGCATCTGTTTTAGTTAAGAGACATGTTTATAGATCATTTTAAAGACAAATGTCTTCTGCATTTAATCTTTTTTTTTTTGAAAAGCTGAAAACACATAAAAAGAAATTAACATATAGTGTAACAACATGATGTCATTTCCAAAATCTGCTACTTTGTTTAAGGTAGTCTCTTTATTTTACTGGCTTTAGCCAGAGTAGGGTAGTAACTAGTCACATTTACTCAATTACTTCTACTTGAGTAAGCTGCAGTTTTTGTTAAATTTGTCAGTTTTTTTATTGAAAGAAACTGATTTAGAAAAATGCCCGATATTGTTGTTTTTTTGTTTTTTACGTGAATTATTGTCATTTTGGTCCTTAAAATACCAAAATTTCCTCTTAACTTTATATTTTGGTTCTGATGATGTAATTTTTAAACATTAAATGATTGATGATTTGATCAGTTGCTCTGTAATTGAGTAACTCAATTACTTTTTGACTCTTACTTGAGTATTTAGTTGCTTCAACATTAAAATATTTTGAAGTACTGCTACTTTTATTTGAGTACAATTTTTGGGAACTCTGGGTTTTGCAATATGACATTTGTTTTAACATTTGTCTTCAGTTCAATTCAACAACACTGAATGTTTTGTTTCTTCAGAGTCATTGTGGATGTTGATGTCTGGTAGCAGTCAGTCTCGCAACAAACCTCAAGAAGCCTCTGACTGAAGATGCTAACATGACATGCTAACAGCTAAATTTCCAGGCAGCAGATGATGATATTCCACAGTATCGTGATGACACCAGCAGCCTTTGGCAAACACTGCTACTCCACCTCGTTTGTTTTTGTATCTACTTTTTAAACCTCAGTTTGTTTGTGTTATAGAGAGATGCTGGAGTTGGGGATTTGATGCTTGGTGGTTTGAACATCCTGCTTCTTTCTCTGCTCTTCGAATCCATGAAGCATTGCTCTTAATTTCCTTTTAATTTGGGGTCGTAGTTCAGGAGTTATTCAAGACTTTGAGATGCTAATTCAGCTGTTTAAAGTTGTTAAACAACAAACACTTGGTTGAAATGGTTATGCATCATAACTGTCCAAAAGTAAAAAAAAAAAAAAAGGAGCAAAATTTCACCAGAGAAACAACCATTTTTAAAAAATAATTTCAGAGACATCCTTGTTTTAATAACATTCCTGGTCATAATGTTGCTGTGTCATCACCTGGCTGGTAGCATTGACTTATTTTGTGCTTTGCAGAAGCAGTGCTGGTGCTTGAGCTTGGATCTCCTCCATTACCCGCCATTTTGAAGGGTGAGGTGAACATCTCTATTCATTAAGGCCAGATTGAGGCTCGTTGTTATGTGCAAACATGCATTTGTTAGTGGTGCAACGTAAGACAACGAAGAAAAAACTTCCTTCAAATGGATAGTAATCATTTTTCTTAAGTGGATCGCTTGCAGCTCTTTCATAGCAGCTGTGGAAGATGATGCACAAGACAAACTCAGTGGAGAGCAGATTTATGTAGTCAGTAAACAAAATTTACAGGAGCTAAAAAAACATGGAAATATCTAAAAGCTAAGTGGCTAATCTTGAGTAAAGTGGAAAACCACTTGACATGAGGCTAGCTCTTAATTTTTATGTCTTTGTGTTGGCAGGTCTTCAATTTTTAAGCAATTTTGGAGATACTTCTATCTAAATAAACTCAAAATCAACATGTTGTGCTGGAAGAGTCTGAGCAGTTGCATTAATTTACTTTACACACTACAGCTGATCTCCTGGGGCTTGAACTCGGATCTCACACGCTGTAAGAACTTAATAACCTGTCACTTGCAATTATGAGCTGCACATCTCTCTTTATTAAATCAGATTTGCTGAGACTTGCAGCTATCAGTGCAAAACACACACGTTTCCGAGCAATGTGATAAAATGTCCAAATGAACAATAACTCTGCTCTTTCAAATGGAGAAAATCCACTTTAGTTAAGAGGATTGCAAGCAGCTCTTCTCCACAATGGGTGTCAAAAATGAACAGAACAAACAGAAGGCCACACATCTTCTATAATTCAACAGGGCTTGATAAAATAAAAACATAATTTCTCAAAGCTGCTGTGAAGATACTTATAGGGAAGGTTATCTAATCATCAAGAGGCTAGCTCATGGTTTTAGCGGCATAAAAAGTTTGATTTGGTCTTATTTCTACGACTTGTAGCTGACGCAGATTTATTTAAGATTTTAAAGGAGAATTTCTCAAACTGTCGTTTCCATGCAAGGAGCTGCATGGAGACAACATAGTTCTCTGAGTGTTTGTTAAATGGGTTAATTGGCAGATTATTTTACTTATAACAAGACATTTTCCCCATGTTGGTGAAATAATCTGTGATTTGGAACTAATACCTTTTTATCACTATTAAGGAATTATTGACTTAAAACAAGCTCTTATTTCTAGTTGAAAAGTTACTTGTAAGTTAGTTTTGTCTTATTTTAAGAGTACTAAGATATTTGCACTAGAAACTAGACCAAAATTACTTGGTAAGATTTTGGTTTTTTTGCAGAGTGCAGCTCTGGTTTATGACACAGAAATGCCAACATCTCGTTTGATGTGTAAATAAAACATCCATATATAAATCTGTCACCCTGACAATTAGAAACTCACACCAGAAGTCATTATTTCACTTTCTCTTTTTTTGCTTTACCTGTGATTGCACTCTCTCTGAGCATTATGGGATGTAGCTGCAGCAGATCGCACCTTTTAGATGCTCACCTCAAGAAGGAGGATCTCTGTCTCAAAACGCCAACGATTGGAAAAGATCACTCACAAGAACATTTTGCCACATTTCATGGCTTTTAATATTTGAGGGGTCTTCTTGAGAGCCAAGGAGGCATGGCATCAAAACAGACCGAGGAATTGTTTTATGCATGCTTTAGCATGTTTTATCAGAGCGGACAGGCTAGCAGTTCAACAATAGGCCATAATAAACGCTTTGATGCTGGCTGCCACTTCTAATGCCAGGACTACTCTTACTGTTTTTAATTGCCTCTCAGCATTGGCTTAAGAAACAATGACTGTTTCTGTAAGCGTGGTTAATATTGTTGCTATGGTTGTTTTCTTATCTACTAGTAGCAGGAAAGGAGCACAAAAAAGGGACAGGAATAGTTCCTGAATTGTTTTGTCCTCATATGCAAACAATTACTACTGCCCAGCTGGGTACAGTGAGAGCTTTAAAGGGGACCCATTATGCAAAATTCACAGTTTGAAAGTTTTTGTACGTCCATTTGGGTCTCTGCTGCTTCTAAGAATAGCCCAAGCATAAAAAAATACAAAAATGAACACCTAGAAAATTTTATGGCAATAACTTAATGTTGTTTACTCTCTGGAAAATAAAGAGGGTAAAAAATCTCCAGAATGTAGCAACACAAATGAAGCCCAGCCTGTTGCCTAGCAACTGAAGCTGAGTTCCGCCCATCACCTAGCAACCGAAGCTGAGTTCCACCCATCACCTAGCAACCAAAGCTGAGTTTCAGCTTATTTGGTCAGTTGGTTTTACCACTGCATGCACTGTACAGTGGTTTGTTGCTGACTTATCATCCAAAAACCACTTGCCTCATTCTACTTCAGGAGGCTCTACTTCTGATTTTTAAAGGTGTACGGTCGCATAATTGTGCATCTGTTTGCCGCCATTTTCAAGAGGGAGTGTAAACATTGAGTTGGGGTTGCCGTAGCCTCATTATCTAAGAATGGTTTGCAATAAATTTAAAGAAAATGTTTTTATAGTCCATAGACACATCCTAACCTGTGCAGAGAATAGGTCACCTTTAAATGACACAACTCTCTAAGAGACAAACAGATTATGGTGCTTGAGGTGTTGTTTTGGCAAATGGAACAAATTTTGACAGCAAAAGATTTGAAAATCAATCACTGTTCCCTTTCCTCACAGGTTTTCAGACCGGTTTGTAGTGCAGATGAAAGTACGAGTGAACCCATTAATCTGAAATGCCTTCGAACTTGTCACGGTTATTTGACAGCATGCTCTACAGAGGCTACAATAAATGGCTGCAAGGCTGTAAAACACAACACCGTTAAAATGATATGATTAAAATAACACATCATCTGCTTTTCTCAATAATGGCCTCAGCTGCAGCTTAATTCTGGAAGCAGAGCCGGAGAGAACGCACAAAGATCTCTAACAGCCAACATGTATTCTCCTTTTACAAGGGGGAGACGTTAGCATGTTGATTTACTGGGAACAAGCTACAGTATGGGAGCTGCTACCTGCAACATTCGCCGCTCACAGAGGCCAAATAAGGGCTTTAAACTTTAATGACCACAGTGCCGTCTCCTCTGAACTCACAGCACAAATACATCAGCTTCTGCTGTAAATAGTTACGCATTTTATCACTGCAAGAAGGATAACTGGAGCTGCGTTTTTGTTGGGTGCAATCATTTATTTGGTTATAATTAGAGAAAACTTCTGCATTTTGATAATGAAAATGTAATAACAATATGAAGGTTAATGATCAAGTCATAATCATGTAATTATCCACCAGCAACTGGTGTGAAGGAAAACTGAGGTAGTTGATATTGTTGCATTTTTATCAAAACAACTAAATAACTGCTGCCCTTTAAATGTTCTGTGTTTGTATTGTTGTTTGGCAGGAACATGATTTGTCAGTTAGCATAAGCTAATGCTGTGCTAAATGACGCCATTGCTAACTCTGCTAGCTAACCATGTTACGCTACTCATGATATCTGCTTTTACTGTAGGAATTGTAGTAAACTGGAAGTGATTTAGGAGTAATTTTACTTCGCTGCACTTTTTACTTTTACTTGTATTATGAAGTATTTCTTCTCTTACTGGAGTAAAATTTCTGCGTTTTCTACCAACTGAATGCTTACCCACCAACCCACCAACCCTCCGGCTTTTGGATTTGGGACTCTTGGGATGGAAGCGATCGGTAGCCGCTCTTCCTCCTGAGCTGCAGCCGCCTCACCGTGTTTCAGGCTTTACATGAGGGGATACAAAACGTGTCTTCCCTCCAGAAACACGTTTGTCTCCTGTTCATGTCAGAAAAACACCTCTAGGGATTAAATCACTGGAGCAACAGCAGTGATTAATCAACCAGATTTGCTGCCTTGAGGCAACTACTGCAACTGATGTGCAATATCAACACTTTGGAAGGAGGATAGCTGATCAAAAACTCCAGCGCATAAACTGTAAGGATCTGGTAAGCAGGAAAACTTTATGTCTTGATGTCCAAATATCACAACATTTTGGGATCTAAAAATGTTAAAAGGTACAAATAAAACCTTAAAATCATTTTTGGACAACAACTAAAACCTTTAGTGTCTGAATCTGCACCTCCATATATACAGGATAGATTTTTCAATGGTTTTTGTAATTTTTTGCAATCAAAATCACAAATTTTGTGCTGCTACTTTAGAGATATTTGTATTAAAATTTAAAGATCTTTACAAATTTTAAAATTATTTCCTAATTTTAGATATGGAAACGTATAAAATTATCCTGAACTGCAAGCTTGAACAAAAATCATGAAATCATCAAAATGTTAAAAAGTTGCACAAATAACAGTAAATAATTGTGCCTTTTACATCCATAATAAGATAAAACTTATCAGCATCAATTAGCTGGAGATGATAATGATCTTAGTTTCAAACACACGCACTCTGCAGACATGTGAAGAAGTAGCTTCTGGTTGTCTTTGACGGCTGTTGCAAGCTTATTTCATGGTACTTTAGAGCAGGTCAGAGCGCAGCTAGAGGCCACAGCAGGAGTCTCAGCAGGATGCTTCCTGATTTTACGCATTTATCTTTGTCTTGTTCTGATGTTATCCACACAGGTTTTGCTCAAAGAAGTAAATTTACCAAATCTTTCAAATTGTTTGAATCATTAGATGATAATTAGCACAGTTGTATTTGGCAGAAAACGGGGAGAGGAAATTCAAAGTAAGACGACCGACTGTTGGGTATAAACACAATGTTTTATGAATGTTTTTCCACATGAATGAGGAACAGATCCATGTAATTAAACAGACTGTACATAAAGAAACATCTGAGGAAGTACCGAAGGAAGAAATAGGAGCTTGTTTGAAGCAAATAATTTCTTAATATTGATGAAAAAGTGCTAATTCCACTGGGGAATTATTTTGATTGTAACATGTTGGGTCACATTCCAGGGGCACTGCGCCGTTACCTAGCAACTCCAGCCGTTACCTAGCAACCCCAGCCTAGCCCAGCCGTTACCTAGCAACCCCAGCCGTTACCTAGCAACCCAAGTGGAGCTCCAGCATGTTTGGTCAGCTGCTATTTTTCACTGTGTCACTTTGGAAGAGACACTTGCTTTGTTGTCTTACTATTCAGAAACCCAAAATACACATTTTTATCAAGCATTTCCCATGTTTAGTTTCCAGTGCAATTGTCTGAAACCCAAACTAACTTCCAAGTAGCTTTTTAGCAACAAAATAAGAGCTTGTTTTAAGTCAACAATTTGTAACAGATATTTAGATATTGACTTAAAAGAAGCTCCTATTGCTGAAAAGTTACTTGTTACCTTTGTCTTATTTCAAGAGTACTAAGATATTAGCATTAGAAACTAGACCAAAAATACTTGGTAAAACTTTGTTTTTGCAGTGTAAGGCATGAGACAGGAAGTTAAAGCTTCCCTCGAAACCTTCAAAACAAAACGGACTGAACCAACTTATTCACAAGCTTGAAATATCAAACTTAAATGAAAAATAGGACGAAAACTGACATTTATAAAACGGTAATTAATAAGGAAAGACTATGACTAACTGGAACTGTCATGCTTTTATTAAACTGAATGAAACAAAATGAAATTATGGATACAATAACATTCGTTTTGTGTTCATGAATTTATTTATTAGCTTTTTATGAAATTATTTTCCCCTACATAAGCAATCAGCTAATTAAGCTAATCCGCAGCCAACCAACAATCAAGAGTTGTTGATTATTAAACAATAATTGAATCAATTTTATCAATTTTTTTTAAATTGTATCTTCTGTTGAGTATTCATTACCCAATCGTTCAATAGATAATCACAATACTTTGACCTTTTTGAATTCTGCAACTAAAAATTAACCAAAGTATGGAAAACTAAAACTATTACTACAACAAATAAAAATCACATTTAACTAATAAAAACTAGCAAACCCACTAATTAAGCTAATTAAAACTAACAGACTTAGATAATCAAAAGTCACAATGAAATAAAAATAAAACTTTCTAACTGCTTATTCATCAGGTCAAGTTAAGATCTGAAAAACAAAACAAACTCAATGGATATTTTTCATAACCCAGAGCAGAATAACAGCCTCTTCCTTAAATGTTTAATCAGAGAAAGCACTGATGAAACATATGTTTTATTTTGTTCATTTGGTGAAAACAGTAGCAGCTCTTCAGCCTTTCCATAACCTTTAAAACTACAAACAACTCATCCTGTATGTTTGTGCTTTAAATTCAAGGTGAGAGTAAATCAGTTTCTGTTTTTGAATTATCTGAAAGAGACGAGAACCGGGTTGTTGCCATGACAACATGGTTCTAGTTTACAGCAAGTTTGCTTCAAGTCAAACAAAGGAGAAAAATATGGCAACTTAATAAAACCCTAAATTTACAAACCTTGTTTTCTTTTAAAGTTTGATTTTATTAAGATTATGTTCTTCACTGTTTTGGTTGTGATTGTTTCTGAACCGACCCAAACCGTCCTTCCTGTTCATACCGACCCACTGGCATCAACTACATGACAAGGCAGTTTACAGGAAGTGCTTTTTCGCGAAACAAGCTAAATGTTTAGGTTGTTGCTTCATGTTGAGCTAAATATTTAGTTTGAAAATTAAATGCTTAGCTTGGATAATAAATATTTCAGTTGGAACTAAATATTTAGTTAATTTGATCCTAAATATATAGTTACTTAGCTAAATATTTAGATGTAACACCTAAATATTTAGCTAAATACTTGGCTACAAGCTAAACTTTTGCATTGCTTGCTAAATTAGCTACAAGCATGTAATTGAATATTGAGTTATTTAATTCCAATATTTAGTTTGGAAAATAAGTATTTATTTTGGAGCTAATATTTAGTTTGGAAACTAAATATTAGTTTCCAAACTAATATTTAGTTTGGAAACTAAATATTAGCTCCAAATTAAATCTTTATTTGGGAACTAATTATCTTCTTAATTAAATATTTAGTTTCCAAACTAAACATTTAATTTTAGAACTAAATATTTAGTTTAGAAACTAAATTTCAGACCTAAATCTGGTTAAGTTAGTTTTGAGGTCAGATAATTATAAATATAAGAATAACAGTGAAAAAATATGAATTTGAAAAATAACACCCACATTTTTTCTTTGACAGGCTAAGCAAACCAAATTATTGTAGTTAATTTTTACTGTGTAACTTTTACAATAATGATAATCAGAATCAGTCGTTGGAGTGACGAGGGCGACTGAGCGACAAGTCAAAATAAAAATAATTTAAAAGATTCAAACACCGGTGCACCTTCTCTCTCACACGCTGAAGAAAAGAAGCAAAAACATCCAAAATCTCCGGAGTTTTCTCCAACACGGGTCGTTCAGAGACCCGTTTCGGATGCTACAGTAGCCCTCCCTCAGAAACGGTGCCTGCGTAAATCTCTGATCTTCCTGTCTTGGAAATAATTAGGCAGGAGAATGAAAGAGCAAGGAGGTGGTAAACTGCTCCAGGCGAACCTGAAGGGAGACTTCACAGAGCATCTGCTTCTGTGGGCTACGTGCCTGGCTTAGCGAAAGCCTGCAGACGGATAAACAAAGACACTTTAAGCAGTTTTCTCAAATCCTGGGTTTGTGACGTCTTACAGGTGTTGACAGTTTTAATAAAGTAGAAAATGGAGGTGAAACATTTGTAGAGGTCTAATCAAAAGGTTTAATGTCTCAATAAGCTGCTCTACCCGTTTTACTGCCTTGAAAAAGTTTTAAAACCATTTAAGCTTTTTTACATTTTGTCATATGTGACGGCAAAACGTTGATGGGAAAACAGAGTGTGTTCAGTCAGAGGCTTCTTCAGATTCGCTGTAATACAGACTGCTACGAGGAATCTTTCGACAATAACTGAAGAATCTGACTTTGTTTGACTTACAACATTTAATTTCCTTTTATGATCAGTGAAATATTTCTGAATTATATTTTGAATTTGTAATAGATCACAAAAAAAGAGTGTATTTGGAAAATCAAAGTAAATACACTGCAAAAACACAAACTCTTACCAAGTATTCTTAGTCGAGTTTATATTCTAAATATCTTAGTCAACTTGAAATAAGACAAAAACTAAGTTACAAGTAACTTTTCAGCAAAATATAGAAGCTTGTTTTATGTTAATACTTCCTTAAAATCAATCAATCAATCAATAACTGTTTGCCATTTATTGACCAATGATGAACTAAAAACACCAAAGCAGGGTTTATAAAAATGGAGGACATTTTGAAAACAACACATAGAAAACAAGACGTTTTTTCTATGTTACAAGAGGAAAAGAATCAACAGACCTAGTATGTTTTTAATCAATATTCAATAATTATTGACTTAAACAAGCTGTATCTTGCTGAGTAATTTAGTTACAAGTGAACTAAGATAATTGCACTAGAAACTAGACAATAATATTTATTAACATTTTAAGATATTTAAAATATCACTAAAACATTCATATACAACTACCACAATTTCAAACTGAATATTTAATTAACAAGCTAAATTTTACTTTTACAAACTAAATGTTTTGCTTAAAAACTAAATATCTAAACTAAATGTTTAGCTCTCATTTATATATAAATGCCAGTTTCAACTAAATATTTAATTAGCAAGCTTAACATTTTGTTTATAATCTAAATATTTAGATGCAAACTAAATATTTAGATATCAAGTTATATATTTCTCTTGGAAATTAAATATCTGGTTATCAAAGTATTTTTTTTAGTTTACAAACTTACAAGCTGTTTTCAATTTAAAAACTAGACATTTATCTCCAAACTAAACAAATGCTGCAGTTCCAAACTAAATATTTAGTTAACAAGCTTCACATTCTTTTTACAATCTAAATATTTAGATGCAAACTAAATATTTTGTTACCAAATTAAATATTTCTTTTACAAACTTACAAGCTGTATTCACTTTGTTGTGTTCAGATGTTTAGCTCTCATTCACACCCACAGTTTTAAGCTAAACACTTATTTAGTCTGCACCAGGTGAGAGGAACTTTTTAGTTTTTTCTTGCTCATGATGTGCTTGTTCAGCTGTAATTGCCTCTCTGTGGTATCATCTTCCCCGTCAATACAGCAGCTAATTGAGGGCTGTGAGGAACACTTGGCGCCTCATCATTCGCACACTAATAAAATCATAGTGACAGCAGATAATAAATAATTGAATAATTGAATAAATAAGCGCAGATTTGCTGCAAGTGAAACTAACCGTCAGCTGTTTCTGCTGCAGTGACTTAGAAGCAGTTAAACTGAATTTACTCCCCATCCTGCCGTCATCGTAGCGCACCGTTTGCGTCTCTGCAGGCGCCCTGTCTCTATGCAACACATGGACAGCAGAAGAACCGAACCGCGCTCCAAACAATCACTATGTGACACAGCAACTACACTCAGTCATGTCCGGATCACAGCCTTACCGCTTAGGAGCTTTTCGCCTCATTTTCGGAAAGATAAGATCACAAAAATCCCTCCTCGGAGCTTATTGCATTTAGAAAAAAAAAGACTCCTCCAATTCTGACTGGAGACTCGGCGGAGAGGAGAAAACGGAGAGAGGGGCAGATCCGCGAACTGAATGGAGGAGGAGGAGCTGTGGGAGTGATGGAGGGAGGAGGTGAAAGTGGAAGTGGCTTACCTCTTGTCGTGCCGCATCTCTCCATCAGATTCCTGGGAGGAGGAGAAGAACACGGGATGAAATGATTGCGTGCATTTATCAGGCAGATTTATCTGCTGCTGCACCTCTTATCTGCTGTTTAAAGGGTCTCTGCGCCTCAGCAAACAAATATATCCATTATTTTACTCTCTGTATGGAAGAAGGAGGGGAACAGAAGATATGTTTGTGCTGTGCTGCAGAGGCAGAGAGAAAGTACCCAAGCTGATCATTAGGGTTTATTTACTTATCAGAAAGACAGAAAAACAAAAAGAATTAAAGGAAAATAAGTGAAAAGGTAAATAAATTTGGATTCCAAGTGTGGTTTGAATTAGAATTAGGTCTTTATGTTTATTTCTGACAGCTTTATGGCTAATAAATGAACAGAAATGTTATCAATTAATGTATGAAGGCTTTATAATTCATTATTAATAACTGGGGATTTGGGCCGATATTAATATACGATTTTAATGTTACTGTTGTAGCTGATAACTGGAATTTATTTATGCTGTACTGCAGAGGCAGAGAAAGTACCAAAAGCTGATAAATTAGGGGTTTTTTTACTTATCGGAAACGCAGAAAAACAAAAAAACTTAAAGGAAAATAAATGAAAAGGTAAATAAATTTGGATTCCAAGTGTCCTGGACACGACACGATACACCGATCCAAAATTAGATTTAGGTCTTTATTTCTGACCATCCTATGGATAATAAACAGGCAAAGAAATGTCATTAATTAATCCATGAATGCTTTATAAATCATTAATGACTTCACCAATCTGAAAATTTGGGCCGATATCCAATTTTAATATTGCTTTTATATCCAATTACCAATATTTACCAATATTTTATATATTTCACCACTTTTTATATATAACAGAAGGCGACAAGATAAAAATAATTTGGTTATTCACATCAGCGCAGTTTTATTTACCAAACCGATACTTTAAAATATGACAAGTATCGGCCGATCCCGAAGTTGGCGCCGATATACCGTCCATCCCCATTAATAACTGCTTATTAAGCATTAAATAAAGGGGAGAAGGAGATTACATGCTAAAAGACATTAGCATATAATCTATGCTTAATTAAAACATGCTAAATTAGCATAGCTATTATTGTGACATAAAGCCACAATATACATTTGTAAATGCTAAATGTTTAGCAGATTTGGCTCAAGAAACTGATAGATTTTGTCTCCTTATCACCCTTAATAAATACATAATAAACAGTCATTGATGACTTATAAAATGTTTGTAAATGAATGAATCACATATTTATTAGCCACCTATTGTAAAGTTACATCCTGATTCAAAGTGGCGCCTGCACGAATGCAGCATTATGTATCAGCAAGGAAAACAGGAAAGCAAGTCGTGTTTGTGGCCATGCATTATGCATGAAACGAAGGGTTACAGACACGTATCGGCTAAAATATTTGGTATTTCTGGTGCAGAACCAACATATGAGTGATAAAACACGTTTCTGTGTGTGTTTTTGGAGAACGTTTGTGTGCAGGCACGGCTCCAGCCAGCCCCTGGGGTTTAATGTGGAGGAATCAGTACGGTGTATTAATAAATGTCACAGGTACGCAGCAGGAACATGCAGTTTATGGGAGCAGGGAGAGCGTTTGTGAGCGCGTGTAGCCGGGCTGCGGTGTGGGTGTTACAAACATAGTGAATGATACAGCAGGATGACTCATACAGCCCCTGAATGAGACAGCAGAGAAATCCCCCCTCCATCCATCCCTCCATCCCTCCATCCAGCCTCCTGCTCTGCAGAGGGCAGCCTGGAAAAATGGAGCCAATAAACTGGGAACAAAATACGCATTCATCACCTCTGGATGTTTGATTTGCTTCTAACAGGAGGAGTCCAAAGCTTTGCAATGTGGGCCAAAATATTTGACTCCAAAGTCGACAAAAAACATCAACCTTAAATGAATCTAATAAAGAAGTCCGATATTTATTTTAGATCCAAAATCTGAAAGGGATTTTTACGACGTTGTATTAGGGTAATTGGAAAAAAGGAGTAAATTTCTGGAAAAAACTCTGAAATTTTGTAATTAATTTCAGAAATTTTCTACATTTGGATTTTTTTTAGAACATTTCTGATATTATTCCAGAAATTAGATTTTTTTCCAACAAATCTTTATATATTTTTTTCCAGAGAATTTCGGAGAATTTCATAGTTTTGTTGTTTTATGTTCAAGAAAATTTCTGGCAGTCTAAAAATTTGATTTTTTTTTCTACCAAATTTTGTTTTTTTATAGAAAATTTTTGAGCTTACTCTCAAAACTTGTGAAATTTTTGGCAGAAATGTATTACTTTTTACTACCCTGCATGTTTGCTGTATTAAAAGAAAAATCGATTTAGTTTCTTTTGGGCTCAATTGAATAAATTAAACGGGCCAAATTTGTATCATTTTTGAACTCCAGTTGGGGGCCGTACAACATCAGTCCAGGGGCCATAAATGGCCCCCGGGCCGCACTTTGGACACCAGCGCTTATAAAGCTTTATTAGATATTATTCCACCATTTGGCTTCTGACAGACGAGGACAGAGCACCCAAAAATAGTAAGAGCAGCACTACTTCAACATATTTTCATATTTTAACTCAAGTAAAAGTAAAAAGTAGCTGTAATTTTATTTTGAAGTATCGCTGCTCTTGAGTAAAATTTCTGGGTTTTCTGTCCACTGAATGAAAAACAAACATGTTTTAACCAGAAATTCACCAGACACACAGCTGCAGAAATGATTGATAATTTGATCAGTTATTCAGTACTTGATTAAACTTTTCACCAAATACTTTTTTACTCTGACTTGAGTAACTTCTTGGATACTTTTTGTTAAGTAAAAATATGTTGAAGTAATGCTTAATGTTTTTATGGTGTAAAGCATTTTGAATTGCTGTACCAATAAAGTTGATTGAACTTGACTAAAACGCGTGAACGTCAGACAGAAGTCGGTGACAAACCGATCGATCGGTTGTCCGGATGTACTCACAGAGATGTTCGCAGGCCGGGGCAGAGACGTAGACCTGTAGGAGACTCTAGGAAATCCTTCTGGCCAGCTGAAAACTGGACACGGCTGACGCGGACGCTGCTCATAACTTGGAAATCCCGCTTTCTTGTCCTTTTCTCTCCCTCTTTCCGCCTTTTGCTCCCAGGCAGGTTTTTCTCTCTCTCTGTCACTTTGTCTGCCTTTCTCTCCTCCTCGATCTCGCTCCCATGGGTAATCTTTTCTCTTCTCTCGTTCCTTCCTGTCTTTCTCTGATCCCAAGCCTCCGTTTCTCTCCCATGGAATCCGGTTTCCTCTCTCCTTTCCTTTCTCCAAACTGTTCAGGCTCTTTTCTCTCCCCAGGGTGCCATTAGCGACAAGCTCATCCAGCCGCCTCACTCTGTCAATGTCCGTCTCCAGATAAAACCTCCCAGTGGTCGGCTGCGTCTGGATCTTTGTACATATCTTTACATGGTGCTCTGGTTTGGAGAGACTTTCACTCTTTAATTTTCTTAGCACTTCCTCAGGCTCCAAAACTTTGCAGCTAGGAAGCGTCTTGCTCCACTGGTGGATGCAGTTTTTCAGGTCTTTGGAGTCGTATTCCCTGATGGTTTGAAGGTTACAGCTGGTAGGGCTGTACCACAAGTTTGTGGCCAATGTAGAGAGTGGCGGAGGATTCATTGGGTCGGGGTAAAGGGGCAGCCGAGC
This sequence comes from Poecilia formosa, assembly GCF_000485575.1. Taxonomy (NCBI): domain Eukaryota; kingdom Metazoa; phylum Chordata; class Actinopteri; order Cyprinodontiformes; family Poeciliidae; genus Poecilia; species Poecilia formosa. The sequence continues at coordinate 39,166 of NW_006800284.1, forward strand.
CACTACTGGCGCTGGCAGAGGTTTGTCATGATGGAGAGGCGTGGGCGGTTGTTGAGGAGACTCACCATCAGTTTTCAACACCCTGCAGGTCACTTCGTTCAGAAACTGGGAGAACTTGCGCCTGTCTGCTGCCTTTTTGTCTTGCTGAGGTGGCAAAACTGTAGAGGCCTTCTTACTTGGGCATGAAGAGGTGTCTTTTTGCTGCACAGCCTTTGCCAGAGTGGATTCTGGTTTGTTTTCAGCCTTACGTGAAAAAACAATGTTCTGGTAAATTATTTCGTCCTCAGATTTGGCGCCAGAGGACGTTTGGTCAGCAGGGCAACTTTTACCGTCCGATTCCCTCAAAGCTTGGCTGCTTTCTTGACTGATGGGCGTCCGTAAGAGGCAGGTGGCCCCTGAGCTCCAGCTGTTGGTATCCCAGCTGCCATCTTCGTCACTTGAACTACCATTGCGACTGTGGAGACTTGCCGTCCACTCATTGGGCCTGGCGTTCTCCAGGCTGCCCAGCGACCGCCTCTTCAGCTGAGAAATCGATCTCCTAAGGTTGGGTAGCAAGCCTTGGAGGCTTGGCAAAGATCCTTGAAGACTTGGCAAAGAACTTTGCAGACATGGAACGGATCCTTGAAGGCTGGGGAAGGAGCCTTTTGAACTTGGACTGGTGGCGCTACGAAGACTGGAAAGAGAGCCCTTTAGGACCGGAGAGGACTGGCGGCGCAGTGAACACTCGTCCTCCTGGTCACTGTAGGCTCCAGAGAAGACTGGACAAGACGCAGTTGAGGAGCACGATCCCCGGTCTTGTCGAGTCGAACCGGTTCTGGATCTCGGTTGTCGCCTCAAGGTGGCCATGTTTATCACCTTCCTTCTCTTACTCTGAAAAACCTTTTGTGATCCTTTCTGCACAGACTCGAGCCTGAGACCATCGTCTGAAATAGACACGAGCAACTTAACCATGCCAGACCCTGTCCGATGGTTTCCTGTCCTCTGGGTTTGCCCAGTTTTAATTGTCCGCCCCAGTTGCCCTGGCGTCCGACGGTGCGCCCAAGCTGTTGCAGGGTGACACACTTTTGCTGCCACAACACGGCGTACAATGAAATCACAAAGAGGTCAGCATCTGATAGTCAAACAACTCATTGCTTCTCTCATTCAGTTCTTCTTTCTGAAAATAGCTTTATAGATTAGCAGCTGTTCACCGTCTGTAATGAATCTGTGTATTGACATGGGTGCTGTGGAAGTACAGCACAGTATTCAGGTCAGGAACATTGACGAAAGCAAACCACGTGAAATCTGGTTTGTTTGCAGAAGGGAATCAAAGTAGCCAAGCATTGATTGGTCCCACATGGTCGTTTTTATTGTCGGTCGTTCTGCCAGTAACGCTTTGGAACAATGAGGCTTAACGAGCTCATCACGAAGCAGAAAATGTACATTTCAAGAGAAACCTTCTGTGAGAGTGATGCGGTTGACAAGCAGCATCTGTGCCCTGTTGATTGGATGCAAAGGAGAACCTGAAGCAGATGTTTGTGTGTCCAGACGCCAGCTGTGATCAGGAGCATCACATCTGAAGCTCACAGGATAATGAAAGTTACTGGGAACTTAACAATACAACTAATTACGCACAAGATCAGACAGATATGCAACAGTGTCTCGTATCATTTTCATTTTAAAGCAAACTATAGTTGATAATCATTAAAGGAATATGCACAGAAAAAGTGGAACAGTTCAAGACTAAATATATGATTTGAAAGCTTCTCAAACAGCTCAGTGGTGCTTCAATATAATGTTAGTCTATTTTAGTTGATTTTTTTAATGCTACACAGTTAACAGCAATAACTTGGGTTATTTAGCCCAAGTTATTGGGCTAAATAATTTGTTTCTCACAGAAGAAAAACAAATGAGCATATTTATAAAAGTCACAGTTTCAAGCTAAATAATTACCAACAGGTTAAATATTCAGCTTCAAACTGAGCAATCTTGTAAAATTAATATTTAGTTTGGATCTAGATATTTAGTTTACAAGCAGTTTCCAAATGATGATTTCATGAATTAAGAGGGAAAAAACTGAACCAACCTGACTAAATGTGAATATGAGCTACTAATCCACATATTTATTTTATTCATTTTTTTTGCTTCATTGATTGGACACAGAACTTTATTTAGCTAAAGCAGAGTTTTCAGCCAGGCCTTTTCTGTAAAGTAAAGAACATATTTCAGAAGGTATCGCTGAATAAACCCGCTCCTTTCTCATGAATAAAACCCTAAAAGGTGCAATCAGACGGCGGGGATGATGGAGGCTGAGATTAGAGAGGACGAAATGAACCCTTGGAGAAAGTGCTGCTGTTCAGCGATCTGCCTCTGAGGAGTAGTTGTTTCGCACTAATCATATTTTAAATTCAACCAGTGGAACCGTTAATTACAGCGCGCTGTAGAGCCGAGGGCGACTCGTCCATTAACCACATGCAGAACGGTTACTCTGTGATAAATCTGGTCCTTAGCGCCAATCCTCACAGCGATTATACGAGCCACAACTTCAGTTTTGTCCAAGGCGGCTTTACTTCAAAAGACAAAAATAAATCTCATCGTTTCCCCAAATATGTGTTTTTAAATCAGGAGGGTAGAGGGTAGAGTTTAAAATATTTTTTTGTTATTTTTGGTATTTTCTCCCAGACTGTTCAGCAATATTTTTCTTACGGAGCTTAAAGCTGCAGTTTGTAACTTTTATAAAAAAATATTTATTTTTTACATATGTTAAAAATATCATTATGTTGTGACAGAATAATATGAGATAATCTGTGAAAAGATCCATCTCCTCCACTTCCTCTCTGAACTGGCCAATCAGAGCGAGGAGGCGGGGCTTAGCGCTATCAATCATACTCATGTACTCGCACCAGAGAAACAACTTACCGTTACAGGAAAACCGTTTATCCGCTGCCATCGGGGGCTACGCAAACTAGCTTTAGCATTCACAATCGGCTATGCTAGCTGCGGCATAGCAGAGGGCAAAGGGGACGACAGGAGGTGAATGACAGCAGTAAGACCCGCCTCCTGGCTCTGATTGGTTGTTTCTAAATTTCACTGGAAGAAAAGAAACAGAAGCTAGTTCTTATTTTCACTAATTATCTGCCTCATATTAAACTGTCACAAAAAACTGTCATAAAATCTAAAAACGTATAAAAAAATTTTTTTATTACTGACAGCAATAACATGTTCCTTCAGTAGAACTAATACATCTATTGTTATTTTATTTTATTTTTTTTTACAATGGCTTCTCTCATTTTGTACAGCACCCTGACCAGAAAGCCATACATTAAAAGATGCATAAATAAAAATATTTTTAAAAAATTATTTTTTATATTAATTTGGAAATCTGAATCAATATCACATCAATTTCTCTTTGAATACTGAATATATTTTTTAACCAGATTCTCTACAGTTTTCAAAGCTCAGCAGAAAACAAATCTGATGTCTTATTTGTTCCTACATAAAATTTTCAAGATGCTCCCACTGAAATGTTGCTCAAGATTTGATAAAAAAAATTACATTTAAAAAACATTTAAACTCGGCTGAGAATAATATTAATTTCTCCAACTGATTTAAAAAAAGCTAAACAATAGACTCTTTCATTTAACTTTATTTCTCTTATGAAAATCCAGAATAAAGAGCCATGAAAACAACAACAACAACAACAACAACAACAACAACAAACCCCGTTTCCACTGTGTTGTCAACACTGACGTTGCCATGGAAACAGCGGCTTACGATTTGGATCAGTTCTTCTTATCTGTGTGCTTGAGCAATCAGTATCATGTTTTTTTCTCTTTTTTTCTTTTTCAAATGTCAAAGCGATACAAAGCGGACAGGAAATGTCAGATCCAGTTTCTGCCTGAGAGACGGAACCTGATGGCCCAACTGAGCCGCATTTCTCACTTCAACGGCAAGAAAAGAAAACTAATATTTTATTTAAGAGGGGGAAAGGCTTTAAAGCAGCTCAAAATGAAATGAATGGTTCTGCTTTGTGAAAACTTTGTATATATCAGCGCGACGTCACTGAAACGTCGCAGGTCTTCTCTGGTTTATCAAAGTGATTACGTGTTTATGTATGTTTGTGTAACAGCGCCCTCATGTGGCAAACCGGGAAACAACACCTTTTTATTGTTTCCTGGTCATTTCGTCTTCAAATTCCTCTGAATGACAAACTGTGACATCATTTGATTACATCTTGCATAATAACTCTGTATGGTTTTATGTTTTTCAAAGCATTTTCATTCAGACGTTTGAATAATTTGTGCATTAAAACCTCAAACGTGGAATGAAATGAGAGAACCAATTTTGATATTTGAAGCAAAGATAGTTTGTTTCCAAACTAAATTTAGAAAAAAAAAAAAGGGAGAGTAAATTTCCACCAAAAATAGGAGAAATCTTAGGATTAATCTTGGAAATTTTCTAGGAAATATGTGGTCATTTCTGAGCTCCAAAGTAAAAAAAATGTGAAGAAAAACTCAGAAATGTTGAGATTAATCTCAGAAATTTTTTAGACAAACAAAGACAATTTTTGAGTTCCTGCACTGTAAAATTTTCGAGAAAAAAAAAATTTTTTTAGATTCATCTCAGAAATTGTCCAAGGAAATTTGAACATTTCTGAGTTTGAAGAGTTCAAAAATTTATGAGAAAAAAATGAAGAAAACTTGATGTTAATCAAAAAAAGAATTTTTTTTAGAAAAAACCTGGACATTTTTTAGTTCAAAAGTTGAAAATTTTATACTTTGGAAACTCAGAAAATTGACAAAATTTGAACATTTTCAACTTTTGAAAATTAAACTCAAAATTTCTGACTTTTTTCTTTCAAATTTTAGATTTGTCAATGTCAGAACTGTCCTTTTTAAATTTACTCTTTTTTCATTGCACGATTGCACCTTGTATGAATTTCAAGAATTTCACATGTTGCTCCTTTTTCAATAAATTTATGCTTTATATTTCAAACATTCTGGTTTTTCTACAGAGTAAATTAATAATTGGTCTAAACTGACATTTTCTTTTTGGTTTAACATGTTTTGGGGAAAAGCTTTAAGATATAAGAAATTTTCAAAAACCTGAATATATTTAGAAAAATTCTTACGTTTTATCCCATTTTTACTCGTGTAAAATCTCTTTTTTGGGGAGTTTATTTCTTTCAGATGCTAATGGGATAACTGAATAAATATTCTGATTATTGTTATTATTTTTCCAGCATAATGTTCCTGCTTTGCATCTTAAACAGCATTAATTAGGAGCTCAAAGCAGCAGGTTTAATGATTGTTTGTGTCAACAACATAAACTGAAGGAAAGGAGACGGAGATGAGACGAGTCCAGTGGTTCCTGCAGAACCCTGCAGGGAAACGAGGTTTAATGGGAAATAGAGCTGTCCTGAGCGTTTAGCGCTGTCGGTAATGATCAGTTTATATGCCTGGGCAGGATTCATGAATATCACCGAGTTAATAACACGCCGCATTTCCACAGAAGACAAACAGGAAAGGCAGGAATGGAAACGAAAATGTTGCCATGAGATTCTCAGGAGAATTCAGAAATAATTCTTCAAAGCTCTCATATATTTCCACTACATGTCTAAAGATATTAATCAGAAATACCTCGAATTTCAATGATTTTAGCTGTAATTTAACTTTTTATCCTTTCACATTTCATGCTATTATCACAAACTAAAAGGTTTAATAGAAAAGTGATTTATTTTCTTTCCTAGAAGTTCAAAACTATTTTTCAAGGCTGAGACTCTTTTTAGCTTTTAGATGAGAAAAGTGACTTTATAGTTGCAACAAATTCAATATTTGTTTCATTTATCACACAGTGGTGAAAGACAACCAGTTTTTTTTATATATACAAAATCTGAATATCTGGAGAAACTAGAAACAATTAATTAATTTTAATTTAATTGTGTTTATTCACAATTATATTAAAGTATATTCTTTCTCTTAAGTTTCTCAATGACTTTAAGGAATTATGCAACTTAAAAACTTTAATATTATTTGCATTAATGTGTCTACAACAGCAAATCATGATTAGAATGAGTTGAATAACAAAAAATAAGAAAATACAGGAATAATCCAGAACAGTTAGTGCAAATTTATTACTGTTATTTATTTATTTACTCCCTTTTGGGATCAATAAATTATTTTTAAATTTAAATTTGAGGAGCTGAAACTATAAATGAAACGATTAATCGGATTATCCACAATTAATCACGATTAATCTAAGTTATTTATATAAATTTATTTATAACATATTTCTTTTATCTGCAGATGCATCCTTTGCTACAGATGACCAAACATTCAATAAAAAATGCTACATTATTGCATTTTAGGTGAAAGAAATTTACATTTCCTTATTTTAAAAAAGACTTGAACTATTGATTTGCATTTTCTTGTAAATTTCTAATTTTGTACAAAATAAGCTTAAGTGGGGAAATGAAAAATCTGCAGAGTGTCCCAGTTTTTTAATCCGATTCTCAAAATATTCCATTACTAAAATAACCTTTTGTTGCATCGTTCATAAAGAGTTTCTGTTAGAAACGAAGGAACGCGACGCTGACTGTCCAATAATTAGTTACTGATTTTTTATTTAGACTTTTGGTCTGAGAGCCACTGTAGTTACATAACTCTAAATCATAGCAAAAATTGTGCAAACTAGTCAGAATAATTGAAATTATATTAAACAGGATCAAATGTGAGTCTTTCAGATTAAGAATTTACCATAAATTACCTCCATTTCTAATCTGTAACGCTAATTTCCTTCAGCTTGCTTTGTGCTTTTTGCAGCAACGATTCAATTTGTGCATCAATGAAGCTAAAAAGTCTAAAACAGGCTTGAATGATAAATTATCTCCCAGTGGTCGAGCGAAGTGAAAGAAGAAAAGGAGCGTTCTGAGACAGATGGGAATAGATTGAGGGGAAAAACGATAAAGTATTCTAGTAAGACACATTTATTTAAACATGTGCAAAGACAAAATCTAACTCAGCATGTTTGGTGTAGTTTCTAGTGTAAATATCTTAGTGCACTTGAAATAAGACAAAACTAACTTATGTGTAGCTTTTAAGCAAAGAAATAGGAGCTTGTTTTAGTAAATAATTCCTTCATTTTGATGAAAAGTTCTGGTTTCACTGGCAGATTATTTCACTTCTAACATGGGAAAAATGTCTTGTCAAAATCTGACAAAGAAGCTAGCACCTTTGCATTAATACTAAATAAGGCATTTGCACTAGAAACTGAAGTCAAATTACTTGGTAATATTTTGTGTTTTTGCAGTGCAGTAAATTACTAATGTAGTCCAAAAAGTGCATAAATCTAGAAACTGAATCCGTTATTTTTTCCCCTCTGACAAAGCATTGATATTTGTTGTATTTGTTGAGACTAGAGGCGTCTGCATGCAGAGGCAGACCTTCCTGCAGGTCAGTTTGCTGCTCAGGTGCCTCTTTATGGAGTCACGCCTCCAACCTGCATGCAGAGGCAGACCTTCCTGCAGGTCTGTTTGCTGCTCAGGTGCCTCTTTATGGAGTCACGCCTCCAACCTGCATGCAGAGGCAGACCTTCCTGCAGGTCTGCATGCTGCTCAGGTGCCTCTTTATGGAGTCAGGCCTCCAACCTGTAGCTGCACAGTAAAGTCAATATTCATTGTGGCAAAGGATCAGACTGGAGCTCATTGTTTCTCGCTGACGAACCAACAAACGTGGCAAAAACAAACATTTAAATGGATAATTTTTTTTAATAAATATATCGCAGTGGTGAGTGGGAGCTGTGATTTGATGATGTAAAAAAACGAACCAAGCTGTAAGAATATTACCTTCAGTTAAAGTCAAACCATTAACATGCTGCAGCTTTTTTCCCTACAAGCCATCAAACCCACGACTGTTTATGTGAAAAGGTTTTATTTTAACAATATTATAGATGTCAAATTTATCAAAATTTGTTTGGTGTTACCATAGCAACCAGCAACCTACAGCTCCTCCCCCTTTTTTCTGTTGCCGTCGGTAACCGTGTATCAGGATCAGCTCTGTATTTTCTTTACAAGTATTATATTTTAACATATATTTTAGACAAATTTAATCGCATACAGTGTTTCATGAGTAACTTTGCTATTTTTTGTTTATGTGTTTAACTGTTATTATTGTTGTTGTGCATTTTAGCTATGTTTAATTTTTGCTCATTGGGAGTTATTGGTCTGTAGTTTGTTTAGGGTTATTTATTGTGTTTTATTTAATGTATAGCTGCTGCCCCTGTACATTAACTTTGTTTCCTCTTTTGTTAGAATAAATTCAGTGAACCTGATGGACCTGAGGCAAACAAAGAAGGGTTTAAAAAGAAGGACAAACTCAAAGATGAGCTCTAAAACGAGCTGGATGTGAACACAGAGGGATTCGGATTGAGGGATTTATGGTTTACTGATGTATGTGTGCCCAAACGTAGCCGGGGTTTCCTGCTCTCTGTAACCATGGCCACGCAGAGCCGATCTGTGCATATAGAGAGAGTACATGACTGGGTTTTGGTCACACAGGGACCAATTATCTGTTTCAGAATAAGTGAAAACTGAGAGCAGCATGGAGGAATACAGCTATAGTGAAACCCATAAGCAGTAATTGTGCAGATTAGGAGAGCATGCCTGGAATGGCAATGCTAAGAGGAACGCAGCGAGGTTAGTAATTTCACAGAGAGAAGGTCTTAATCCCACTTCATAATTAAAATATGAGGGATTATCCCCAAAGTTTTCCTGAGGTTTAGATACTTTTATAATCCTACTCTAATTATCAGAGCTGGGTACTTGTTACTTTTACTTCTGTAATTTTATTATGAAGAATAGCATTTTTTTATTTCCTTTATTTAACCAGGTAAACCCAGTTGAGATCTAGATCTCATTTTCAAGAAGGACCTGGGCAGAAGTCTGCGATACATAATACATATAGAAAACAACTGTAGAAAACAACGTGAAAACAGTGACAGTGTTTAAAAGAATCTCGTTGCCTAGTTTTAAGAATCGCTCGAAATAAGTCCAGTGAAATCAATTCTGACATCTTGATTTCAGACTGGAGCTTTTCTTACTTGAGTAAAATTTTGGCTACGATTTGCTTTTAATTTACTAAAAATAAGTTGAAATTTTTCTCTTGAGTACAATTTCTGGGTACTCTGCCCTCCTCAAGTAACAGCACAATAGAATTAAACTTTTTATCACATAAAATACAGATCTTATGTGATAAAATGAGAATATAATTATCACATTATATAATAGACAAACTTTTTCTAAACTTTATTTTTTTTAACAAATTGTACAGTATTGTACAGTACATTATCGTATCGTGAACAAACTGTTTAACTTTCTGTATAACAAACTCAAAAAGAAAGAAAACCAGACAAGCAGCCTCCACTCACATAAAGAAAACATGAGTAGAGAAAAATGTAAATAACCAACACTTTTACGAACAAAGTAAGACAGTTTTTCTCCCTGACAGTTATTTATGTATATGTGTGTTAAAAATGAAAAAATTAAAGGGGAAGAGAAGGAACTTTAGAAAAAAAGACTAGAAAAATGTGTTTAGTAATAAGTAAAAAAAACACAAACTCTTACCAAGCATTCTCATTCTAGTTTATAGACTAAATATGAGTTCACGTCAAATAAGACAAACTAACTTATGAGTAATGTTTCAGCAAGATACAGGAGCTTTTTCATTTAAAAAACTATTAGCTCCACTGGCAGACTATTTCATTTGTAATGTATTGAGCCACATTCCCAGGCGCTGGGCCGTTACCTAGCAACCCTAGTAGAGCCACGTTACCTAGCAACCGTAGTAGAGCCAGCCCGTTACCTAGCAACCCTAGTAGAGCCAGCCCATTACCTAGCAACCCTAGAAGAGCCAGCCCGTTACCTAGCAACCCTAGTAAAGCCAGCCCGTTACCTAGCAACCCAAGGCGTTCCAGAAAGTTTGGTTTAGTTTTTCCCTAGTATTGATAAAAAATGATTAGTTCCTTAACAGATTATTCAGTTATAAAATGTGAAAGTTTTCTTGTCAATATTAAGGTATTAGTTACTTAAAACAAGCCCCTATTTCTGAAAAGTTACTTTGTTTTGTCTTATTTTTGTGAACTGTGGTATTTGCACCAGAAACTACAAAAATACTTGGTAAGATTTTCTGTTTTTGCAAAGTTGTATGGACTACAATTTTAATAATCCACCAAATGTTACATTAAGTAGTCTAATTTTGAAATAAACATAAATAAAATTAGTTAATTTTTCCCTTTCTGAATTCAATAGAATCAAAATGAATTCAAATCTTAAATCTTATCCAAAGCTATATTTAAAATAATGGTGAATGAACTCATAGGTGAACACTATTTTCTGTAAAAGGGGGATTTAAAGCTCTTTAAATGATTTTTTTCTGAATAAAAACAAACATTTTACTCCTTCCTCAGCCATAAACAACATTTGAATTAGAAATGAACAGAAAAGCACAGGTATATCATTAAGATCGAGTTTTGTTTTCATTTTCTGAACATAGCAGAACATTATAAACAAACAGATTTGTCAATGTACATTAATCAAGCTGCAAAACAACCAAACACAGAATAAGTGAAGATTTGTTTCCGTGTAATAATCTGAAAGACATTTCACATAATTGAGAAATCAGTGGAGCAAAACGGTACAACACATCACTGGGAACGTGTTGAAAATTATTTATCACCTTAAAAACAACTGAATTTAGAGTTTACTGCAGATTTTATTCACTCAAAACCAAGTTCAGACCTAAACACAGACACTAAATTGTATTTTCTCCATTTGGATAACTTTGCCTTAGTAAGTGGGGCCATAATCACCATGATTATGCAAAAAATAAATAAATAAATCACTCATAAAAATAAGATTTTTCAACATTTCAGGCTGTTTTTGACCAGTTTTAGCAGAATCAATCAGAGTTAATTGGATTTGGTTGTTTTCCTGTCATGGACTCATCTTTGGAGCATAATCCATTCATTTTATTTTGAAATGTTTGCAGTGGTATGTTTGATAAAGAACGGCTCAAATAAATCATAAAGGGACTGATATAACCCCATAGGAGCCGGCACCAAGAATTTTAATTAAGTTTTTCATCTTCATCCAGTTTTTGTTGAAGTTTTTGATGTAGCATCCGTCTTCTCTCTTATTAACATGCAAGGTTGACATTAGCAAGAAAATCTTTGCATGTACTTGCATCTCATCAGCTCTGGTGTTAAATAAACGTCTGACCTCATGGTGACTTTAAAGAACGCTAAATAAATTAAAACTGTACATGAATACATTCATTCATTTAAAACAGTTTGCAGCAAAAGAAAAGTATAAAATTATGGATTATTATTCAGAAAGCTGGTGGAAAAACTTTGTATCTGTCATGATGCGTATAATTTATTACCCATCGCAGAAAAACAGATAAATCAAAAAGTCTTCTAGTGAAAACATTTAACAAAGGACTTGCACTGAAAAAAGAGAAGAAACAGAAAACAAAGAATCAAAACTCAAACAACCCAGAATCCTGCAGTAGCTGCATTACTATAAAACAAGCTGTGAAAGGGGATTGTTTGTTTTATTTATTATTATTTTTAATATTTTAGCATCAAAAAAGCATCTCCAGAACACTGTAAATACTAGCTGGGCTTCCATTCACCATATAATTTTACATTTTGACATTTTCAGAATAAATACACTTAATGGAAACAAACACGCCGATTCTAAAAGAAATTTAAGTTTTTTTGAAAAAGTAGTTTTGGTGGATAAGCTGTTTTATTTGGCCATGACAAATTCGGTTTATTTTCATAAAACCACAATGAAAACACTTTTACGCCGCCAACTGCGTTTCTGTGACAAATGTTTGCAAAACTTTATCAATATTCCACTAATGTATAAAAAATAAATAAATAAATTTCCAATTGCGGTAATTTCTTTAAATAAGAAATGCAAATAAAATCACGAGCTTCTTTACACGATAAATCATTAGAAAACATCGTCCTTCAACCCCTTCCTGTCGTTTTCTTCTTCTTTTTGGTTTGCACTAGTAGCTGCGTTTCCATTAACCATAAATTTGCGCAAATTGGAATTACAAAAATAAGTTTGCTGAATGGAAACCTGCAGAGCTTACATTTTTTAATAAAACATTTTTGTGTTAGTATGACTTGTTTTTTTGTTGGCCATATCGAAATTTATGTTTTTCTCAAAACTGCAATGGAAACACTTTTTTCGCATCACAACAGTCATCTGGCCAACAACTGGATGTTACTACTGGCGGAAACGACAAAGAAGACGACAGGAAGTAAGAGGAGGATGATTTTTTTTAATGATTTGTCACATAAACTTATTCACGTGTTAATTAATTGCTTTTCTTAATTCATCGCAATTGCAAAGTTGCGTTTATTTGACACTAGTGGAGTATTGACAGAGTTTTATTTGTGATGGAAACGCAGCTACTGGCAACATCTGGTTGTTGAACACATGACTCGTTTGATGCAAATAAATGTTTCCAATGTGGTTCTGCAAAAATAAACCAATTTGGACCAAATTATCCTATAGCACCAAAACGATTTAATCAAAAAACATTTAGCAAAATTTCTGTGTTTTGTTTAATGTATTTATTTTCAAAATGTCAAATTGCGCAATTATATGATGAATGGAAACCAAGCTAGTATCACCGCTGTTCAAAAATTGATAGATGCTTTTTTTATGTAAAATATTTAAAGAAACAAATAATCCTCTTCCACAGCATATGTTATAATAATACCATGTATATTTTAAATTAAATTATTCTATTTATCAGTTGGGTAGCAACTGCACTGACTCAACTTCATTGACTTAAGTAACTTTTTTGAAAAGTAATATTTTTACTACTTGAGTAAAAACACGTTGAAGCGGTGCTGCTCTTACTGGAGTTCCTTTGTATTTATGAAAATCTCCGTTTCATCATCAGAAACGACAGCAGCTCATGAGGCTGCGGCTCTCAGCTGATTTGCAGCTCTGATGCTGAGGAAGCAGCCGCGTTTTCATCGGACTGTGCTGCTACCAAATGCACCTCTCTGCAGGTGGAGCCTTTTCACAACCAGAGATTAGCGTAGCGAGTGCCAATCCAGGGAAAACAACCAGACAAACTTCTTCTATTTCTAATTCTGTCCTCAAGGTGTTCCACATTTTATCTGACAACTCCCAGCTTGTCGCTGGCAAAGCTTCAGCTTCGTGTTTTTCTCTGGCTGAAAATATCTCCAACAATTCACCCGTCCATCGTGTTTTATGCTCAGCTTGACAACACGGCTTGCAGGTCTCTTCACATTGAGCTCTGCGATGTGAAAACTGTGCAATCATTCGGTGATAATATATTTAACAAGTACAATGAGTCCTTCACGCTTATTGTGTTTTTACACCTGAGGAGGAAAAGTTGGGAAACATTGCGCCTTTTTCGACAGAGGAGGAGATTCTTTCCTCATTCATTTTAAGGTTTTATTGCATCATGATCTATTTTTTACATCTTACATCATTTTCACAACATGGACTTGTTCACATTAAAGGATTGTGGAAAATGAACCTTTTATATTGGCTTTTAGATTTGGGCACTGCTAGCTGAAAAGTTTGCTAATCCTAAAACAATAATCATAAACAATAATTCCTCTAAAGCTAAAACTTTAATATTATTTACAGTAAATATCATACTGTCCAAACATTTGCAACAGAAACCTAATTTTCATTTGTAACGGACTCTGTAAAAATCAAGTTTAGATGTTAAAGCTACTTAAATTATATCTGCCCTTTAAAGACAGTTTTAATTTCAACATAATTTACATGTTCTATAATTCTGATCTGTCTTGTTGCACTGAGGAGTTTCTTTGTGCTCGTGTGCACTGCACATAAAGACTTTATTCTACTTTATCTGATTCGTTTTATTTGTTTAAATGCATCCATCGCAGCGTTTCAGGCCTCAGGGTTGCATAATATAAAATCTATGTATATTATTAATGAACACTGTGGGGAACAAAGCCTTCTTAACACGCTCCCTTTTCTTGTAACTCAAATATTATGATTCTCTAAGAAAGCTGCACATATAAAGTATTTCAGCTTCCATACAGGCTAAATCCTGCAGGGCATCTGGCTGCCTATATGTTCTCTATGTTACTGAAACATTTATGAAGAATAATGATATGAATCCACACAGCTCCATTTTCAGCTCTAAAGGTGATAAAATCTCTTTTCATTGCAGGATGATGAAAAAACACATTTTAATGGATACTGACAAGAATTATTGTGAGAACAAGTTGGACTTTAATGTGGGTTTTCCTCGACATGGAAACCCAGTAACATTTGATTTAATGTCTTTTGCTCCTACAATTTGTGTTGGCCTGGAGTTATGATCTTGTTTATTCAAACTCTGGGAGTGTTGACACAATTATCCAGCTAGAATGAAGACAAATGTTTGCTGTTGGCTGCAAAAAACACATTTGGTTTCTGTACAAAGAGACAGGAACATTTTACTTAATAAGTAGGTGAAGCATATTAGAGCCATTGTAGATAGAGAAGAAAAACATAAAAAATATTACATTTCCACCCAAAAAAAATCTCAGAAATTTACCAAAAAACCCCAAATATGTTCAAATTTGAAAAGTTGCAAATTTTCAAAAAAAGAAAGAAAAAAAATTAAATTTCTGAGTTTCAAAAGTCTTACATTTTTCACTTTTGAAACTCAGAAAATTTTAAAAGTTGAATATTTTAAATTTTTGAAACAAGGAAATTTCCACTTTTTTCCCTTTTTCCCAATTTTGATTAATCTCAAATTTCAGATTTTTTTTTTAGCAAATTGTTGACTTTTCACACTTAGAAGTTTCCCAGGTTTTTTTTCTAGAAACTTTGAGATTAATCTCAAAATTTCAGTTTTTTTCAGCAAATGTTTTTTTATCTTTTGAAACTCAAAAATAATTACACTAAAAAAATGTCTGAGTTTTTGGCAGAAATTAACAGTCTTTCTCTCTCTCTACACTGGCCCTAATACGCTGTTATATGAATGTATATGTAATATTTTTGTGTGGATTTTAAGAAAATCAACCACAAATTGATTTGTTTTTTTAATCATGGAGCTGTTGTGTAATCAGAACATTGTAAAATGAATCAATAAAAGTATCAAATTAATATACCTTCCATTCTGTGTGTTCCATCTGAATGGCAAATATTCAAAAAAGCAGTGAACAAATTACTATCCAGCATCGATTCACTCAGAATCTGGTAAAACCAACTGACTCAATCTTCTGGAACTCTTGGGTTGCTAGGTAACGGGCTGAGCTTGGCTGGGGTTGCTAGGTAACGAAGCAGCACACTTCAACAGTGACTTAACATTCCAGAGGTTTTTAAAACATTTATTCTGTTTTTAGCAGTAGTAGAAACCCAGATGGAAGTATAAAAACATGCACAATTTGCATATCAGGTGCCCTTCAAAAATGAAATTTGGAAAAAACGGCAATATGCAAAGGTTTTGTTTAGTTTTGGTAAACTAGTTGAATAATCCATCACTTTTTTTGCCAAATAAAGAAACAGCGTGAATCCTCTGATTGCTGGCTTTGTTGTTAAACTTTATTTGCTGTCTTTTCAAATCGCCTTGCATGACACTTTTTAATTAGCTGGACTAAAACCTCAAACATCATAAAACCAGCAGGATTAACAATCATAAAGATTATCTGTTCAGCTTATTCTTTAACGTTTCTGTTTTATTTGCTCGTGTGTTGATATTTCAGGTCTTTTTATGGTGGGAGATAAAATAAATGTTCTCTTAAAGTCTTCATTCTTTAATTTTAAAAATCTACTTGATTACATAACTTCTTGGAAAGGTGACATATAAACATTATGAGACGTTTCCACATCTATAAGCAGGCTGTAATTATCTCTTTAGTGAAAAGGAAGTAATTTAAAAGTATGGACAGCATATTAGACCTGAGCAGCATTTGTTTTGATGCCTCTGCTATCCTCACCGGAGCGCATTCAAAGTTTTCTCAGCGACTGTTTATTTTTATTGAGCTTGACAAGATGTGCGTGGCGCACAAGGCTCTCTGTTTCTAAGCAACAAGGGGAGACGCTTCTAACTTTACTGTGATTACAATTAGATTCGGTGTCAATCAGCACAGCTTTTCATTACCGTCAAAGCTCATCAACTTGAGGAAGGAAATCAGACTTTGTAGAGTTCATTAGCATTTTACACCTTGCTGCTGAGCTCTTCTGTTGTCGCTTACGATTTGTTTAAAGGAAAATCAACAGACTGACGTGCTTTTGTTCTCCGTCTGTGTTACTGATGTAATACGCTGCTCCAATTAAGAAACTAAAACTAACTAAATAATGAAAACTTAAACTGAGAAAACACTTTTGTCCTGCCTCCATCTCCCTGCTGGAGGGCAAAAAGCTGCCAGCTGACGATGACTAGCATTGGTTTTAGCTGTTATGTTATTAACATAATACACTAAATCTTAAATGTACAATGATATTTTAAAGGAAAAGGGACGCAGTGCTTTGCTACACAATGATGACTCGACAACAAGGTCAGGAAAAAGTTTTAATTAAGAAAAAATAGCAAAGGAAGTAGATCAGTCATGCTAGCTTGACTATGACAACCTGAGCATGTAGATGTGCTGCAGAATTTGATGTGTTTTGGTTCTGTTCGGTAGGGAATCCAGAAACTTTACTCAAGTAAGAGTAGCGATACTTCACAATCAAATTACTCAAGTAAAAGTAAAAAGTACAGCGTCGTAAAAATATTCCTAAAAGTAATTTATTTTGTCAGAAAAAGTTACTCAAGTAAATGTAACTACACAACTTTGAAAACTACTACAACTACTAAACTAAAACAAAACAGTATTTAGATAATAATAATTAAATCAGCATTCTTAACAACTAATTAAATCCAACTAAATTAGACAAAAAGTTGCAATAAAATAAAACAAAACTACTGGATAACTACTGGATAAAACTATTACAACTCTGGTTCCAATCTAATAAATAAATAAATTTTGCATTTTAAAATAAATAAATAAATTCTGCATTTTAAAATAAATAAATACATTCTGCATTTTAAAAACTAACAAGGGAATACTTTAAAAACACACATTTTTCTGTTTGTTTTTAATTGTCAGTTCATGCGATTTCTTCACCACTTATTGAGAGAAAACCACAGAACAAGCTTATTTCTGACCGACTCTCATTAACACCGCTGTATCGAGGAGAAGCAGGAGATTTGAAGCTTTCCTCCTGAATGAGCTCCTTTGTTCCCAGAAGGCCGCTGGTATCGACGTTAACGCCACGAAACACAGGACTGCTCTGACACCGCACATTATAATTGGGAGCATTTTGACAGTAAGTGGGACTTTTTTAGCATAACTTCAGCTCCTTTGGGTTTCAAACTGACATTTAACTTGTCGTTTATGTCAAAGCAAATTTTGCCTGCAAAGATTTAATGATATTTTAAATTATGATAATCTAACCGTTCGCAGTGGGGGTCTTTAAAGTTTGTTGGCACTCTGGAGAAATATTAAGGGTTTCTCTTGTCATTCAGCTGGGCGGCCATGTTGTTTTTTAATGTATTACTCCAAAAACTTGTGAAGCACCAAGTATTTTGATCCAGTTTTTAGTGCAAATACCTTATTACACTTGAAATAAGACAAAACTAACTGATAAATATATTTTCAACCAAGTCTAAGAGCTTGTTTTATGTCAATAATTATTTAATATCAATAAAAATATATCGGTTCCATTGAAAGATGAGCAAAATTTCATAAGTGAAATAATCTGCCAATGAAACAAGAACATTTTGATTGATTATTGATTATGATCATTTATTTCCGACAGACATTTCACCAACAAAACATAATAAAACAAGTAAGACTTTTTTATTTCTAAGTGTAAATACAATACCTTATTACCAAATACATATTTTAATCAATATTAAGGAATTATTTACTTAAAACAAGCTACTTATAAGTCAGTTTTGTCTTATTTTAGGCGTAATAAGATATTTGCACTAGAAACTAAATATTCTTCATAAGATTTTTTTTTTTTGCAGTGTTTTACATTTTCTCATTATATATGGACCCAGTCCAGCTCTCTTCACTTTACCTTTTCTATTTTAAATATTATAAATACGCAAACTTATCCAAATAATATTGGTTTTATTAGTAAACAACAGTATAATTTAGAATAATAAGTCTTTATTTAGCCTAGAAAACTTTGGCATCAATGCAAAAAATGACAAAATCAAAACAAAACTAGATTTTAATCACATTTCTTCTAGTTTGTGGAGACTTAATAAACCGGCACACAACCCAGTTGATTTAAAGTAGAGTGGAGGCTGTGAAGAAATTATCTCAAGTGTAATATGAGCTTTTTGTAAAGTTAGTAATTCCTTAATATTGATGAAAAAAACAGTAGATTCACTGGCAGATTATTTTAATTATATAATTTTCCCCATGTTATAAATAAAATAATCTTTTTTTGTCAGTATTAATGAATCATTGACTTAAAACAAACTCCTTTATCTTGCTGAAAAGATTCTTATAAGTTAGTTTTGTTTTATTTTAAGTGCACTAATATATTTGCACTATAAAACAGACCAAAAACAGTTGGTAAGATTTTGTGTTTTTGCAGTGCAGGTTGGGATTTGAACCCAGAACCTTCTTGCTCAAAGGCAGAAATGCTACCAACTATTCCAGCTCTGCCGCATAAAACATAAAATACTCATTAAAATGACAAAATTGTAAGTTATAATAATCCAGTTTCTGCTCAGGTCTTGTTTTTCTGCTACACCAAGGCCGTGTTGGAGCAGAGTTTTCCTCTCTGGACTGAAGTCCCTGGTTTGTCGTTTTGGTTTATTCTCTAAACAAACTTCATGAAACTCTCTGCATCCACCCGTCTTCATTCGTTTCTTTCCACACTTTTTCTTTGCCATCACTTCCTTGCATTGTTAAGGAAGAGGACTTTCTTTCTTGTCTGCCGACCCATCCTCTTTTCATTTTCAGTCTATTCACTGCAGGTCCATTTGGGTCCCTTTGTCGGTTCTGTCCCTTTCTGCAGAAGTGACAGAAATTATTAGAAGAAGAAAATCACAGAGCACCGAACAGAAGAACCACAAGGTCAAACATTAACCATTTCCTTATGAAGCTTCATTCTTGTGTGTTGCTTCTTATTTTGTGCAGATTTCTCACAAAGCAAAAGTGATTATAGTTCATCTTTAGGACAAGTTCAGACATTTTTAAGAGAAAAACATCTTCATACTTACCCAAGATTTACATGATATGCAATATGCTGGGCTGGTTGCCATAATTTTACCATATTTACACAGTAAAATCTGTATTTACACAGATCTCTTCCTGCTGCCATTGTTGGGAAACATAATCTGATGAGAAAGTTGATTTGTGGGTTACCTTTTTTCTCTTTACCTGAACAGAAACCACACACCGAATTCTGCAGCACCGCTACCTGTTCGGTTTCCAAAGTCAAGCTAGCACAACTGAGCTGCTTCGCTCTCTCTCACTGTTAATCTTGCAGGTGTGACGTCACTTTGCAACGTGTCGTTTTTAGGAAAGTGGATGATGACTTGGAATGATATGGAGGCAGAGAATGACTACAGCGAATGTCTCAAACATGAACAAATCAAAAAACAATGAAAACCTATTCAGTAACACAAATACCTACTAAAAATTTTAATATTATAAAAAAGTTCAACATTAGTTTTTATTAAATGTCTTTATTTGTTGTAATTCTGATTCATTATAGATTACAGATAACCAAAAAGAGCAATGGTCTTCAGTAAGACGTGTCTGATGTCTCTGGCAACATGTTTATCCCATGTTTACGGTTTATCTGCTCGTGTTCGTTCCTGACTCCAGCCTCTGTCCTTCTTAACTTCCCCCAAATTTTTGAATAAATTTTGTTCGACAGTCCACTAAAGGCTGCAATTATTTGTTCTCTTTGATGCCTTTCCCTACTACACTTTTTCCTTCCACTAAACTTTCTATGAAAGGCAGGACATCATTCTTTTTTCTGGCAAGGAGCTCCAAAAATCTACATAATTATCTCCTTTTTATCGTGACCAGATGCTCTGATCTGCATTAAATACATTCACCCCTCAGTGCTACTGAGAGCAGAGCTTTCAATACGTCCTCCATTATTATTACTTTTTTTATTACCTCTTCAGTGTCCCGGAGCAGAGAAATTAAATTTTCAGCTCAGGTAGCTTTCATGAGTGATGCTTGCAGCAGCTTTGAATAATTAACACATAATAAAGATTTTTATGTTTTAAATTAAAACTCTTTGAAAGCGAATACTTTATTTTTTTCTTCATAGCAGCCATATCAACCTCATTTTCATTTAAAGCCATATCAAGATCATGATTATTTTCAAAGAATGTATTGATAAGGGCAATTAACAAATTGTCAAAAATATTAATAAATAGCTGTATTTGATACTTTTTAAAATTAAATAATATTGAACATTTCTTCGCAATGTGATTTTTTTCTGATTTTGTGTTGCTAATTTATAAATATTTGCATCTATGACAGTAAATGTGACTTTTTGTTGCTGTTTTAACTTGACATCAAGTAAGACAGAAATAAGAAATACTGCAGGTAATTTGAAGGCGCAGTATTATGTAAAATTTACTGTTTTTATAAAGTTATTAACTCATCAAAACCATGTTTGAATTGTTGCTTTGATTCTTTCATAGATGTTTGAGAAATCTTTTAGCCGCCATGGCAACCATCCGGCCGTGCAAACGCCTGGTTGGACCTAGCCCCGCCTTTGGGACACAGCTCCTCCTCCAAACTGCAGTTTCTGAGCTTCTGCCTCACAGAGCAGCTCCTGAAGACGAGCCAGCAGCAATTATCAAACATCTGCTGAGTTCATTATAGGAGCTACTTCTCAGTGAAACGCTGCTAAAAAAGTTGCTAAAGGTTTAATAGAGGAGCCATGTTGGGATGACTTCCTGAAGGCGGAGTTTCAGAAAGAGCAGAAGCTTCTTAAAGAGACAGAGGCCCAATTTCAACCTGTTAAATTACAAATTTGAAATCATATTTCACATGTAGAGCATTTTTTAGCAGCTTAAGGTAACATAGTTACTTGACTGTGCTATAAAATTGGTCTGTGTGTCTGGAAAACACAATAAAACCAATTGTTTTTGTACATTTTTTGTGGAATATTTGCAATAAAGATGCAAAAAACATGAAAAAGTGGAGGGACTGATTAATGTAAATTGGCACCAAAAGGATAAAAGCAGCTTTAATTTGATTGATAAGATAATAATTAAGCACATAACTGTGTTCCTCGGGAGGCCACATAGAAAGCTAGGGCGAGCCGGATTTGGCCCCCGGGCCTCCAGTTTGACACATGTGACATAGAGTTTGTTTTTTCAATTATTTTTCACTAAACATGTTTTTGTTCAATACATATCAGATGTTACAAAAGTTAATCTGTTTATGAAATGCCATTTTATTAAGGTTTCTACTTAGACATACTCAGCTGAATGATATGTTTTTATCTTTGAATCAAGCTGCATTCTGGGTAAAGAGGTCAGTTTAATCAGTTTATTCCATCTTTGTGTCTGGTTCCCGGTGTACAGAGATGTGTATCATGTTAGTCACAGAGATGCACAGGCTTAATTGCAGGTTTGAGGGTGAAGCTAAATGTCAGGGCAGAATTAGTTTCCTGCTTCGGTCTGTCATGAAGGGGCCTGTAAGCCTGTCACCGTGGATTGGTCACGTTTCTGCAGTTTCCTGACCCACAAGAATCATGAGGAGAACTCAAAATGAGAAACGTAAAGCGGTTTATTTCATCGTCAGAATTCATTTTTATTTAAAAAATAGCAACTGCAGTTTTATTTACAACATAAAACCCAATCGGCGCTCCTGACAGCAAGAACATAAGTAAAAAAAAAAAGTGTATTTCAATAAATATAGAAAATGTAGTAGAAACACACAAAAAAATGTTGGATGTTAAGGGAAAATATACAAATAAATAAGTGATTCATTAATAATAAGTTAAATAACTCAACAACATTAAACATTATTCCTAAACCAGACAAATAACTAAAAACTCTGCCAATAAAAAGCTGTAAGAAGTTGCAGAAACTATATAATTAAATCACAAGCACTCAAATGTATTTTAATTTACTCATATAAGTAAGTAAGTAAACTTAATTTATTTTGCACATTTTACAGGTATGCTAATAGCATAGTGTTAGCATAAAATGTTGTGCTAAATGTCAGGGGAGAATTAGTATTAGCATAGCATATTTGAAGCCCAATTTCAAGGTTTTAAATTGTAAAATCAAATTTCTTTTAGGTTCTGTTTGATGTATATTGTTAAAGCCACTGAAGGTAACAGTTTCATGTAAAATGACGCTACGTGCCTGGAACATTTATAGAACTGCCCCTTTAAAGAGGAGTGGCAAAAACAAATGAGGTGGATTAGCTGCGCTTGCTAACAACTGATGCTTTCATCTGTTTGTTAGCTACTGGATGAATTTGCTAAGTTCAGTCTTCCGTCAGTGTTGCAGGTTAACTGCAACATTGACTGCTACTGGAGATCCTTCATAGCACAATGACACTAGATTTTAAGTTATTTAAGTTAATTAAGTATTTTTGAATTGAGGGAAATTAAAAGAGTTAATGTAACTTTTATTAGAGTAAAAATGGCTGAAATGAAATGGTCTTCTACAGACTTCTGATTTGTGTAAAAAAGATTGAAAACATCATTTTCTTTGGACTTTATCACATAAAATCCCAACAAAACAAACTGATGTTTGTCATTGTATTGTGAGAAAACGTAGAATACTTCTAAAGAAAATCACCTGATCGTTTGCGCTGCTGTTTTCTGTTATCAGTTTTACGGTTCGCCGGGACAAAGTGTGACATCTATTCCACAAAGGTTTCCCAAACTTAGTTTTATTTACAGCATAAAACCCAATCGGCGCTCCTGACAGCGAGATTGTACTTCTGCATCATGGAGGACGAGGAAACAAGCGGGGAAATGAGCTCCATCATTTTGGATACACCTGGAGGAGCAGCGATGTTTTCATTACCTGCCTCTCAGTCTGTGTGAGGCTGAAACTGATGGGAAATTTCAGCGAGGTCATGACAATGATTTTTAAACACCGGCGAACCAGAACCCCCGACAGCACAAACCTGTCCGGACTGGAAATGATATCATTCATAAGATGTCGCCGATAAGCCACAGAGCACCCCGACGAACGCAATAAAAGCCTGAAGCTTACTTTAAAAGATGTTTTATTTACAATGACTGGATGATCTGAACGGCTGAGGTTATCTCCCTTTGGTCTGGCCTCTTTTCAGCTCCGACTGAATAATTCATACGAAGGGACTTTGGTGAGTTGGAGGGTACAGGAAGCCAATATCAACACTGTCTTAACCTTGGGCTGGCTGCCACAGGTTCCTGTTGAGGTGAAATTCAATTAGACGAGGAGAGGAGCGGCTAATCCCGACTGATATCCTTCCAGCTGCTGCCCAGCAGTTCGCTCAAACCTTTTGTGGTAAAAGCTGTGATGTATTATTCATAAAAAATCATCAAAAGTGAGGATATTAGGAGATTTACTAACAATTATTTGGAGTTAATTTCCTGCCAAAACGTTGCAAACAAATAAAATGTTGAAAACTGTCCTGAAATGTTGCGCACAGGGAGGGCCCACGCCTTTTTGTAGCCCCAAGCTAATTACCATTTGGGGCCCCCGCATTCCCACAAAATACCAGATGCTTCACTGCAAAAACACCAAATTTTACCAAGTAATTTTTGTCTAGTTTCTAGTGCAAATATCTTAGTACACCGAAGACAAAACAAACTTTTCAGCAAGATTTTAAGTAAATAATTTCATGATACTGATGAAAATTTCACTGATAACATCCATCAACGTCCTACCGGTCCTGTTGCCTGGCAACCGTGCGCTAAACAGAATCTGGAACAAACAGATTTCTAAATCTTGACTTTAAATCAGTTATTTGATCCTTAAAGAGTCACATACATTTTAACATGATCTCAGGCTGAGATTTAATCACTTCCGTATTTAAAACTGTAATCCTCTCCAACTTTGTCTGCCATTGTTACAAAAAATAAATGAGGTCAGACCTGTCCTTCAAATTGATTTGTCTCGTTTTAAATCCCAAAACTGAGACAAATAACACACATTAACCCAATATTTTCTGGATAACTATTATGAGTTTCTTTGACGGAATAAATCTCAAATGTCCCAATGGCACCACCTGCTGTCGGGGAGGGAAACAGCGTCATTTCATGTAACTTGTTTCGTACACGAGGCCGGAGAGGCTGTTTTGTAAACGAGATAAGATAATGTTGTACTCTAAGCCAATTTGTAAAGGCTGTTTTATGTGTGTGCAATGTTTGAGGGACATGTTTTATTTGTGAGCAACAGGCTTTATCACAATTTCATATGATTTATGCTCTTTGGCAACTGTTTTTATTTGCTTTCTAACAAAATCTGAGTGTCTAGTATAGTTGAATAACCCAGAAAATCCAATAATTGGGATTTGGATCATGCTGCTTAATAACAGCGTTGAGTATCTCTTAATTAAATGCTGCTCTAATGATGCAAATTGATTCAGCATGTGTGCATTAGCATTAGTGTATTGATGTGTTTTTTTTTTGTTTTTTGTTTTTTTTACTGCAGTGAACACCTGAAGCTGGATAGTGGAGCAAATGCTTCTTTTATTTGACGCCACATCAATTTTACCCTGAACTGCTATGCCTGACACAGTGGAAGCTGTCAGAAAACAAATAAAAAAACAAATCACTTCTGCACATAGCAGGATTTCCATCTTTGTTGGATCTCTGCTTCATCACCACATTGAAACACAAGGTCGAAGTTTTACAGACAGATGCAGATATGAGCAACTGGATCTGCAGTTTCCACCATTTACTGGATTAAATCATTTATTTTTAGATTTTTAGATTCAGAATGTATAACTACAGCCATATTTTGGACCTCAGTTGTTTGAAAAAGCAAAAAATAACGACTCAGCTCTTTCCAAGTAATGAAGTTTGATGCCTGTGAAAAGATGAAACTCTGAACTCCTTCAAGTCAAGGTTAAAAATCCAATCAGCTTCGATTAACATCGTATTCCTTCTTTAAATGTTTTATTTTGTTTTACGTTTTCATCATGCAGCTCACTTTTTGAAATAATCTGCCAGTGGAAATAATACTTTCTATACAATCTTCTATATTTTGATAAAAAGTTACTTTTAAATTAATTTAGTCTTTTTCTCTTTTTTTGGTTTATGGTCTTATTTTGTGTTTTTGCAGTGTGGGGCAGCTTGAATGTTTCCCAAAAGAACCAGTGACCTGCGTCGACTTTAAAGCTTCTCTGACTCCAGATTTCATTTTTATAGCCTGCTTCTTGAGGAGCCTGCAGGTTTCTGTAGAGCTGGCTGTAATGTGTTTATGCCGTCAGAGTGACTGATAGCTGTTTGGCCTTCAGTTTGATAAAAGAAGAGTGAGCGGGCTAAGATAAATATTATATCCCTTTCTTTTTTTATATTTTTTATTGCAGGTAGAAAGAGTGTTTCCTGCCAGAAGTCGAGCCCCGCAGCTTGAAATATCTGTTTCTCTCCTTCAGGATGATTTCTTTATAAGACGATGAGTCACACAGCTGAAGAGCCCAGATGAGTAATCTGTGCTTTTAGCATCGTAGCAGATTATAGTTGCCCGTTGCCCGTTGCTTCCCGTCTCTCTGCTTTGCTCTGGATCTGCCATCATTTATCTCTATAATACGCTGAGGCAAACATCTGGGTACAGCAAGGGCAAATGAAACGACTTCGCTCTAATAAACTACAACAACCACAGCAAGAAAAAGCTTTAATGTTTTTATCAGGTCACATGGTACGCTGCAGGATGAGAAAAGGTTTTACTGAAGGTCTGAGATGAATAAATCCAAGTAATTGTTTCAGAGGGGATTAGGGCAGTAATCTGGAATATATTATGAAGACATGAGTATGAGGATGAAGTTTTTGCATTAAAAAGAATGATATTATGTCATAAAGAAGATTGAGAACTGAAAACAAAAACGAACTGTGGCCTTTTTTTCTTCTGACTATATTTCAAAATTATGATTTTAATCTCAGAATTTTGACTTTAATATCAGAATTTTTTATTGTAATTTCAGAATTCTGACCTTAATCACAAAATTCTAAATTTAACTTCAAAATTATTACGTTTCTCAGAATTCAGTTTTTTCAGAAATTTTCACTGTATTTTGAGAATTCTAAATTTAATTTCAGAATTCTGACTTTTTCTCAGAATTCTGACTTTTTTCAACATTTTCACTGTAATTTCAGAATTGTGATTTTAAGATTGTAATTCTGACTTTAAGTCAATTCTGACTTTTTCTCAGAGTTCCAACTTTCTCAGATATTTTTACTGTTATTTCAAAATTCTGACTTTAATCACATAATTCTGAAAATAATTTCAGAATTATTAGATTTTCATAATTCTGACTTTTCTCATAATTTTTCACTGTAATCGCAGAATTCTGACTTTAATCTCAGAATTCTAACTTTTTCTCAGAATTATGACTTTTTTCAGAATTTTGAGATTAAAGTCCCGCATGCGCAGTAGAGGGCGCAATGGCGCTCAATGTTTCGTCGATCGCCATGACAAAGAAGAAGTGCTCAGTGTTTGCAGAAGTAAACATGGATGCTAACGTTGTAGCTTAAGTTGCTATCCGACCGGAGCCAGCACATTAACAACATAATTAAGTTAAGTTTAAGTTTAAGTTAAGCTTAAGCAGTTAACTTAAGTTCGCCATGGTTGTTTTTTCTTTCCGTTTTGCGAATATCAGGAAGTAGATAGTGACGTTTGTCGCGTATCATTGACGTTCTGGTCGGGTGGATGCGACCTGATCAGATAAGTATGATTTAGAACCACATATCCAATCCAAAGATCCGATCTGAGTTGTTCAGGGTGTCATGAAAAGATCAGATAGAGGTCGCATTAAGGCAAAAGGTCAGATTTGGGTTACTTCCGGCTGTAGTGTGAACGTAGCCATAAACTTATAAAACTTTATGTTCACATCATAGGATGTCAGATCACAGTTTATAAAAATAAATCCCTTCATTTTCTTTTCTTGAAAGTATCACAGTCTCTGCAATAGGTGAGAGTTTTAAACAGATGGACCAATTAGCAGCAGAGATGAGTGTTAACACCTGACGCTGCGCTCAGGCGTTTCCGTTTATTAGCCAGTGAAGTGCTGAATCAGAGTTAATCAGACATCCGTTGGTTTTTCTGCTCTGGTTCAGTTTAGATTCAACTTTTTGATGACCTTCTGTGTTTGGACAACTTTTGGAAAGCACGCGTTGTTTCTGTCAGAGTAAAAAGGTTATCCGCTGTAGTCCAGTGATGCAATGTCACTGCAAGGTGCGACAGAGTCTGAACGGCACCGTTTTGTTCCTGTTCCCAAGGAAACGAGACAGGAATAACTTCAGGAGGGGAGGACATGCGAACCACTTTGTTTTCTCCAGATTGAGATTTTTCTCCGCATTGTTCCTCTGTTTCTTCCTCTCTCAGTCTATCAGCTCTGTCCATCAGCCTCTTCCCACGACCTCGGTGCGGATAATGAGAGGCTGCTGTTGCCATGGAGACGGGGCCACGCTATCGTCTCCACTGAAATTTAGTTAACATCTCCACATGCTCGCTCCCTCCGGAGCAGATGGCAAAATCCGCAAATATCATCCCTCACTTTCCGCCCCCCGCAGATCGCAGTGAGTGTTTATGCTTTTTTAATGCACTGCGTCATTATTGGTAGAGAAACGGACAGATCCTAAACTGATGCTGTTCGAAAACCAAAGCAGAACATAATTTTGGGTTTGCATTGTCTAACACTGAAGCAGTGTTTCACATAAATATATATCTACCCTTGTTTGAATTAATTATATTTAGCCACGATCAGCTAATTAGTGCCGGCAGTCTTGATTTCTTTCACTGATCTGTGAAATTCTCGCCTCACATGGAAAAACAACATTTGCTTTAATCTGGAGGCTTTAAATAAAAAATAAGGATTTTCAGTTGAGAAACACTGATAAATGATAAAAACAGGCTCCCAAACTGGTGACGTGTTTCCACTCAGAAAGTGGATTTACGCCACAAATATGGAGGTTTTCTGTGTAAAATGTGTTTTCTGTCGAGGGCCAAAGAAACAACAAATTAGCAAAAACAGAAAATCTTACAAAGTATTTCTAGTTTAAATATCCTAATACACTTAAAATAAGACAAAAAATTTTGTTTGTTTTGAATATTTAAAATATCTTCCAGTTCCAGTGTTAAATTTTTATTATATTTTATATTTTATTGACCTTTGAGAACGTGTTCTTGCTTTAATATACTATTTCACTCCTGGAAAACGGTCTCAAAAGAACAATTTACTGCAATAATGTCTGGGATAATTTATCATCCAGAAAACGTTATCATCGCGACAGGAATAACAAAGTTCCTCGTTTAAACTGGACAGTGCAGAAACTTTAATAAAAGCCATTTTGTTTGCAGGTTTGGCTTTTCCTGTTGTGTTTTTAAATTAAAAGGATGTAAAATCTCAGGTTTGCCCACATTTAGTCGTCAACGTGCTGCAGTGTTTTTAGCTGAGGAAGTAAAGTTCACCATTCAATGAAAAATGTTGCAGAAACTCACTGACAAATGATGTAAGAAGAAGCTAATTGGTTAAAGTCGTACTTCTTTTCCTTTTTGCACCAAACTTTTTGGTGAGCCTTCATGTTTTATTGGCCTCTCCTCCCACACTTGCAGACTTCCTGATGCTGTCCGTGCTTTTCCTCAGCTGAGAATATTCCAGAGTCGGTTTTTGTGCCGGCGTTAAAGCCCCAGTGGATGCAGTTTGAGATTCTGATAGCCTCCCACCCCCCGCGGAGGGGAGAGCGAAGCAGCCAGCCTCCGGCGCCGCGCCAGACAAACACACGGTGTGCCGTCAGTCAGCTGGAGACGGGCAGCGCGCGCTCCTCCTTTTTTATAATTGGCGTATTTGAAAGAGAGATGTGGGCTCTTCACTTCTCTAAGCTAGCTCAGATTTTGGCAGAAGCCCTGCGGCTAAAAACAGAAAGTATCTTCCTCTGCCACTGGAGAGGAACAGAGCTGAGCCCAAACTGCTGCTGAAGTTAAGGTGGTGAGGCTTTTTCCACTTTCATCCGTTAAGGATTGTTTTACTGATCCATGGAAGGGGGAACGACCACAGTTTTATGTTTTTAAAAGTGTTTAAGATCACTTAACCTGATGGATGTGACATGTTTTTTTTATTTATAACATTTCTGTTAATGTTTACATCAACGACAGAGTTTAACACTGATGCAAAGAAAGTAGAAAAAATAATACTACAAGAATAAAATAAAAAAATACTAAAATAAAGCCATTATATTACAAGAATAAAGTGAAAATATTATGAGAATAGGGTCATAGTATTTTAAGAAAAGTCAATATTACAAGATTTTTAAAAAATGTTTTTCTTGTAATACTAAAACTTTATTCTCATATCATGACTTTATTCTTGTATTATTCCAACTTTATTTTCATAACACTGCGACTTTATTCACATAATACCATTTACTGTCAAATTATTTCAACATCATTCTCAAACGACTTTGTTCTAGTCATTTTATTTTATTCTTTTCTGAGTTCAGCTCTAATGTTGCTCCATATTTTAGAGATTCGACCACAAAGGTAAAAATATTTCACATCTTTGTGCTTTTTCATGTCTCCACACTGGAGACATGCTCCAGTTTATTAGGATTTGTTCTTCTAACCCTTATTGTTTTATTGATCTGCCTAAAAGTCGTACTGTTGTGATGCAAAAGGCGAAAGGCTAAAGGCGGCTGCAGCTACAGGATCCTCTATGGATCCTCATCGCAGAGGATTGTGTGCACAGCAGGTCAGCGTTGGTTTGCAGCACGAAGGGTTTGTAGATTTTTACTAAAACCTCTAAGTTTCCTTTAGTTTCTGTTTGCTGCATCAGGTGATGCGTTTGTAGTTTTATAATTATTTTCTCCTCCGTCCTCATTTTATCTGAAACTATAGCAGCTGCTGAGAAACTCACAGTTCTGATGGAGTTTATTTCTCAAAATAGCTTTTAATTGATGAGAAAAACTAAATTAGGTTTGTGGATATTATTCCAAAGACATCAGGAAATCCTGCAGGGCTTTAATGTTTAACAAGCTGAGAAGAGAATCCACCTTGTGCCGAAACATGTCTCAGAAATTTTCTGGAAAAAACTTGAAAATTTCAGAATTTGAAAAGTCAAAGATCTCTGAAATTTTGGGATTAATTTTGTAACATTAAACATAGTAAAGAAGCTGGTCCTCAGCCAGATTGCTTCAGCCCCAAGCCGAGTGCCTCCTCTGGATCCGTGATGATCCCAAATTAGCTGCCTTAAATCCAAGACTGTTCCAACACCGGAGTGATAATCCCAAATTAGCTGCCTAAAATCCAAGACTGTTCCAACACCGGAGTGATAATCCCAAATTAGCTGCCTATAGTCCTTGACTGTTTAAAGACCTCTGCAGAGGGAGAAACCAGACGCAACACATCTGCAAGATGCAAGATTCCTCATTTGTTTACAGGAATTACGGGATACATGTAGTGACAGAAATCCCTTCCTTTCTCCCAGAGGAGGAATCGATTTATAATCTATTGACAAATGACAAACATTTGTCTCAGAAGATTTCACACAGCGTCACATGGGAGAGTCATATTCTGTTGATTGGGCTGGGAGACAACTGTGTGAAGTCAACACAGCAACATCCTCTAATACTCCAAATTTCAGACATTTTCTGGACAAAAATTAGAAATTAAAGAAAACGTTTCAGTAATTACCAAGCTTTGTCTACAAAATTTCTGAGATTAACCTAAAAATCTAGAAATGTACTCATCTTTTCCCATCTACAAAAGCCCTGATACAGTGAAATAGTTGGATACAGTGGGTTTGATTTGCCTGCTGGAAACATAAATACCCATTAGAGTGTTTGCATGCCTGGCTGTTGGTCCAGTGAGTGTCTGAGTTGGCCTAAGAGGGACTGCTGACCTGTCCAGAGGGTTTCCCGTCACTCATCCAGTGACAGCTGGAGATAAGCAACTGGAGTTCTCCCTACGGGGAGAACTGAGCGCAGAAAATGAAGGGTTGGATCACTAATCGTGTCTCTTTTCACCTTTCTCCTAAAGATAAAAAAAGCTTCTCACCCCCAAAGGGAAACAAAGGTTTCTCTTCTGCTCCTCATTACAGAAACAGAAGTAGATATATCTCACACAGATCTCCTCACCTCTTTGCTGCTGTCTGATGCTCATTAGTGATGTTTTACAGTCAAGGATGCAAACTTTGAACAAAGTAACTAAAACAAACGCTGCATCTTACCTTCACTCAGACTGTAATAAGAAGGTAAGTCGTTTTACCTGAAGCTGCTAATACAACAACCAGAAACACATTTCAGATTAAACGTGACTTATTACGCTTCCTTGATCAGGTTACACTGCAAAAACACAAAATCTTATCAGTTATTTTTGGTCTAGTTCCTACCATAAATATCTTAGTTCACTTTAGATGAGACAAAGCCAACTTACAGAAACTTTTCAGCAAGAAATATGAGCTTGTTTTAAGTCAATAATTCCTTACTATTTGTGAAAAAGTTCTGGTTCCATTGGCAGATTATTTAATTTATAACATAGAAAAAATGTCTTGTTATAAGTGAAATATCCTGCCGATGACAAAAAAATTATTAATAGAAACAAGATCCCATATTTTGCTGAAAAGTTACTTGTTAGTTTTGTCTTATTCCAGGTGCATTAAGATAACGAACATGTTCATTACATTTTTTGCACAAAATCATTCTTTGATAATAAAGTTTTAATCTTGAGCTCCTTTCAGAATGAGCTGTTTTAGGGTGTCTTGTCACTTTAAATCCAATTAAGCTGCTGCTGGTCACGCCCTCCAACTCAACGCATGTGAAAATGACAGCAGTCAGATGTGCAATCATACAACCGTGCATGTTTGAAAAGCAGAAGTGGAGCCTCCTGCACAACAACTAGAATGCAACAAGTCGTATCTGGATGGTAAGTTAACAACAGAACACTCCTCTTTTCCAGTAGCCATTGTACAGTGCATACAGCGGTAAAACCAGCTGACCAAACGTGCTGGAGTTCTGGGGTTGCTAGGTAACAGGCGGTGTTCTGCTGGGGTTGCTAGGTAACAGGCAGCGTTCCGCTGGGGTTGCTAGGTAACGGTCAGTACCTGCCGATTTGCTACATTACATACTGATACTAAAAGATACTAAAAAAACATCGCAGCAACAACAAAAACGGCTTTGTGGGTTTTTTAAGTACTCTGGCTGTTTTAGAAGCAGTAGAAACCCAAATGGAAAAACAAAAATGTGCAAAAAAGTCTCCAGGGAATTCATATTATGAGCATGAGTTTGTATACATGGAGATTTACCGGGTGGATAACTGACTAAGCCCACTTTGATTGCCTGAAATGAAAAGGTCTTACTAAGGAATTACTTAAGCTATTTTAGTAAAAATAAAAAGAGGAAAAGTAAAATTATACAAGAAAAGCAGTCTGGTGGCAAAAGCATCAGGATCTGACGAACTGAGAGAAAAGCTGGAGAGGCAATTACTAAAGGAGAAGCAGGTGGAGGATTAGTAACAGAGAGCAGCTGTAAGAGAAAGAAGGTTAAACTGTGGAAATGAAAATAGCTGATAGACAGAAAACACAGAGAGCAAGGGAATCAAAGACACTCAGTCTGGAAACTGAACTAAACCCAACAAATAAATCCAGACTGAAACAGAACCCATAGCAAAACATGATGTAAAAGAATAGACCTGAAGGAAACCTTCAATAAAACCTGTAACTCAGAGCAGAAAATAAATACATACAAGATCTTAAAACTAGGGAATGAGCAGAATGTGGGAAGAAAACTGAAAAATTCTGAATTAAAGCAAAACAATTTTAGGAGCCATGCAGATATTTAGCAAGTCTCACTTTTCTACACATAATTTGTCAGTTTTCTTTGTGACGGTTTAAGTGTACAGTAACATAACTGTTAAAATAATCAGTCACAAATTCACACCAGCTCTGTTTAGTTTGGTTCATTCAAACTCCAGTTCGTTTGTTTTGGTTGTGAATCGAACTCTGGTCGCCTAAAAAACCTACAATCCTCGGTCTCAGTTCAGTTGAAGCAAACTCTGGTTCGATTTGAATGCATATGGGAACGCCAAGCGGACTGGAAACTGCTCCAAAAACAGGAAGTGGACTACAGCGCAGGGCATGCTGGGTAAAAACAACCAAAACAAACATGCTAGTTAGCGCTAGTAGGAGAAATGGTTTGTAGTCTTTAACCAGACAAAGAGAAATCCTACAAATGCTAAAATCTGATGCTATTCCGATTTGTTTACGTTTGATAAAAAAAGGAAGTTGTGCTCAGTCTCTTCTTCAGAGGTTCTTGGTGCAGCGCCCCCTCAGGCAAGGAGGGGAACATGTTTTTCAAACGGTTTATTTCAGCTGGAAATGCAACAAATGTTGCGACTTTGGTTCCCAATTAAACTTTAAATTCACTTCAAGCTATTGCTAGTAGTGAAAGAAAAGTTAAAACAGTTTAAAATACTTTCTTTAATTTGGTTTATTTGACTCAAACATGACAAATGAGCTACAATAAGAGAGCATTTTGTTACCTGATAAACTTTAATTTTACTCCCTGCTTCAGCATTTTCGTAGCTGTGGAAAAAACTGTTTGTCCTGTTTCCATCACATAAATCAAAAGTTCAAATTATTTTTTAATCCAGGGGGAAAAAATGTTTCTGACAGAGAAATTCTGTTTTTGTGGAGTGGCATAAACCAATCCTCCCTACCTGTGTATTTCCACAGAGCTCACCAACGTTTGCTGCATGGATGATTTCTGTTCTCTGCATCATTTTTCTTTCACACCAGGAAGTTAACACATCACCGCTTAACAAACTCCCATTGAAAATGTGTTGCTCTGACAGAAAAAAAAAGAAAATTTCTATCTGTCATGATGCGACAGAGGTGAAAAAATTCAGTTTTCGATGTCTCAGACTTTGGTTTTACATGAACCAAAACCATGATTCTGTTCTCATTGTGTTTTAAATCTTAAATGAAAACTGCTACATCAGAACCATGAGGCTAAAAACAAACAGGAAGACAAATAAAAGAGCTTCACCCGCTGCGACCCGACGGCGCCCCCGCAGTCTCCTCATTCATCATGGCCGCCGACCTTTCTGAAAGACACACTCGGGCACACTGATCAAAATCTGTTCAAGGTTAATTTCTTTTGGGACTCTGCAAATTTCCAATTATTGTCCCAATAAAAAGATTTTTCTCCAAGGGGAAATACGTCAGAAATGAAAACGGAGGGAAACGTTTACGCTGTGCTGCTTCATCAGGCTAATGGGGCGGAAAGCTAATTATTTTATTTGATTTAGTTGTAAAAAGCAACAAACACAAATCTAAATAAAGTATATATAGAGCAACAAAAGTGGCAAAAAAGCCATTATTTTGGAAATTCAGTGATTATTTTTTAGAGGTAAATATCTTGTTTGTAGGCTAAATATTTGTCTCAAAATTATATATTTACATAATTTACATAATATAAATATATAAGCTATAAACTACATATTTAGTTTAGAACTAAATATTTACTTAGCTAATTTTTTAAATTTATATGTATATATATAAAGAAAAGATAAACATTATAGAGATTTACTTCTGTTTTCAGGATCTTTGGTTTTAATAATGTTCATGTGAAGCTCATGATTGGACCTTAACTGAGTTCTTTACTTGATAAGATTGAAAACATTTTCTTTCTGGAAACTTGTGGCAGCATTAAATATACAGACATTGAAATAGGACCGGATTGTTTTTCCTGCCAGATCATTTTAAAATGAGACTGAAGGAAGATGAATTTTTGCCCTCTGGCGTTGGAGGAGTAAGAAGTGAAGAACTAAATTATTTCTTGTGTTTCTGCTGTTTTATCACTCTAATCTGTTGTATCACTGAAAAATGAAACTCTTTTGTCACTTATTTTAATTTCACTGTTTTCTTTTTGTCTTCTGGAATATTTTATAAAAGTAATTTGCAAATATTAAACATTTAAGACAGAAGAAACATGCAGAGACTAACAACTAACGATTATTTCAATGATTGATTATTCTATTAATTATCTGCAGATATTTCATTAAACCAATTAGGGTTATTCTATAAAATATTAAAAATACATTCCTTTACATGAAATAAATGACAACCAAGAAAGCTCAATTTAAAAATGTTTGTAGGTTTACACAAGTGAATGCAAAGAAATCAGAGTAAAAACTTAATGTGAGCCGTTCAAAACAAAGCAGCAGCCAATCTGTGAAGCACAGATGGAGCTCCAACATTTTTAGATTAGAAAACTTGGAAATTTCAATTATAAAAGTCCCCAAAATTTCCTAGAAATAAATCAGAAAATTTTCTCTGAAATACTTTTGTTTTTGTAGAAAATTTCTGAGATTAATTTCAAATGTCAGCGTTTTTTTTTAACTTGGAAATTTTATTTTTCTCAAACATTTCTGAGATTTCTGGGGTTTTTTTTAATAATAAATCTTCTGTTTTTAAAACTTTAATTTCTGAGTTCCAAATTTAAGAATTTTGAAAGGAAAAAACTTTTCAACTGTTTGAAATTTTCTGAAATCTTCACTTTTTAAAAAAAAAAAAATTTCTGAAATTAATCTAAAATTTTCTGAGTTTTTTTTTTGTAGGGATTTTTTGATTTTACAAACTCAGAAACGTCTGTTTTTTTCTAGAAGCATCCGAGTTAACCTAAAATTTTGAGGGGAGGTTTTTCTCGTAAATTCTCAAATTTTAAGCCTCAAATTTCTGAGTCAAAAAAAAAAAAATTTTGGAGAAAAAAAAAACAAAAAACTTTTAGTCTTTGGACATTTTCTGAGATTAAGCTAAAATTTTTTGTTTCTTTTCTAGTAAATTTTTGACTTTTCAAACTCGAATTTCTACATTCAAATTTTTTTTAAAAAATTTACAAGAAAAATCTTTGAATTTGGGAAAAATTCTAGAAATTTTCTGAAATTTTAAATTTCAGATTTTTTGTAGCACATTTTTGACTTTTCAAACTCTGAAATTTACAAGTTTTTTCCTAGAAAATCTCTGTAATTAATCTGTCTCTTATTTTTCCCAGGTATAGCCCTGATGTGTCATATCTGAGTGACGTTGATCTACAGAAACCTCATATTTCCATATTTCCAGTAAAACAGACCTAACCTGAGGTTCGGTTCTGTGTCCCGCCTCCTCCCAGCGAGGGTTCTGGTGAGTGGGAGGAGCGAGCGGCGCCGGGACGCACCGCGCCTCAGCAGCACCAGCAGTCCCGTCCAAACCTGCAGGTCCGCCTCGGAGCAATCAGAGCTCCGATTCACCTGTTCACCTCCAGCCACCTGGTTCCGAAAAACAACAACAACCAGGCAAACCGGTCAAGTATGAGCGACGCTGTTCGGCGGCGCGGCGTCTGGATGCCATAGGTGAGACGGTCTTTGTTACATTTAGATAATTTTTGGCATGAAATTGGCGCTTTGGAGAAATCTCTCCCCTTTCTGCTTCCCGCATGCTCCACGGGAGCAGGCGACTCAGGTGCGTCGAAGACGCAAATTACTACTAATTATTTCATAATAACTTTAATTTTGACTGATTCAAATTAGAAAAATTCTGCCAAATTGTAAATTTGGGAGAATTATGCAATTAAAGAACGGTTGTTTCTCTGATAACAAACTTGTAGGAATTGGGATTATTTTAGTGGAGAAACGGCTCGTTTTTATTTTTTTGCAGCGGCTCTGCAGGACAAAGAGGGTCGCCTTCCTTCAAATTACGATGCATCTCATCGGGGTGGTCTTAATTCTGGTCGTGACGGGAATAGCAAAAGGTAATCCGTGATTTCCAACATTCCTCTGAGACATTTTAAGCATCCCTAAAGGAATTATGTTCATTTAATCCGAGATTAAATGGTGTTTTGCTGTTTTCCCCGTCAAATAAAGTGAAACGGCTGAATATTTTACTGTTTTGAATGTTTTGTGACTGCTGACGGGTGGAGGGTGAAAATGCGGCTGTTTCTGTTTCAGGCTGGGAATGCAGCGCGGCGTGCAGCTCAGAAAATGGGTTTTGTGAGAAGCCGGGGAAGTGCAGGTGGGTTGCTAAAATTACCTCGGATTCCTGAGCAGATGATGGCTCACATCCTGCGGGCTTTTTCAACCCATTTTCATAAACTGACTCAGTAAATATTCCTCACTCAGGGAAATCCAGCCGCAATCACGAGGTTTCACAGCTTTGATTTGAAAAATAAATCTTTTCAAACTGAGTTTGGCAAAGTTTACCCACTGTAAGCTGTCATTTGTCACATTTTACTTCCTGGGTATCTAAATTATGGATTAAAGAAGTGTTTTCTGCTCATTTATAATTAATTTGAATGGTTTAGATCAAAGCATATGCATGCATCCAGATCTGGAAACTGTAACAACTTAACATTTAAGGCCAGATTTCATCGCATCTGTTTCAGTGTTAGCTATATTTTATAAGGAATGTATTGATGTGGTGCTCTAACTGCTGCGGAAATTGGTTTTACTAATTAGAGAGTGTTTCTTTAATTTCTATTTACTCTTAACAGAACATCCAGAACTAAAATCTATAAAGAACTTAATTTAAAACCATATTTGATCAAATCTGTCTTAGTTTCAACTACATTTTAAAAAGAATCTAATTAATCTGCAAATTGATATGCAGATTACCTTATTATGTATCTTGCCACAGAAAATCTAGAATTAGAATCTATAGAAAACTTGTTTTAAAACCACATTTAATCAAATTTTAAAAATACTGTGCTAACATTTTAATCTCCAAATGGTTATCCAGCTCTAACTGCTGCAGAAATAAGTTTTTATAAATTTACTTAAAGGGTTTTTCTTTAGTTTCCATTTACCCTTCCACAGAAATCCCAATAAAACTTTACAGTTTAAGTCGTCTGGATGCTTTATATGTTTTGAGGACAGGAGTACAAAAAGCGATGTGTGGGTTGGTGTATAAATGGTTTCAAATTGCTTTCATTTTTAGTTTTTTTTTCTCCTTCCTGTTCCCCTTTAGGTGCAAACCCGGGTGGGAAGGGGAGAACTGCGACCGCTGCATCCCGTTCCCCGGCTGTTTGCACGGCGTGTGTGAGAAAGCGTGGCAGTGCGTCTGCAAAGAGGGCTGGGTGGGCAGCCTGTGCGACCAAGGTGAGTCGCATCAACCGCTCCGCCAGTTCCACTGCAGACGTGAGACTGAGTCACCGCTGCCCAGAAAAAAGGATATGAAATTAATTAGAGTGAACGGGACAGAACCGGCCCGAGGGATGTGCGAGTCTAGCGGCTGCTTTGAGCCTCCACACCACTGGGGGCCCCCCAAAAGCATCAAGAAAGCATGATAAATATTTAAATTAACACTGAATAATACAAACTGAATGCTTTTAAACATGGAAAGAAACATTTTTATAGACATGTTATTGTTTACAACTGGAAGTTTTGTGCCTTTGTGCATTGCTGGAAGACGATTCTTTGATGTGTTGTTGATGTCCGCGCTGCTGAGTTCTAACGATCCCGTTAAGTAAAGAGACCTGGAGGTGTAGGTATTATTGATGTAGTGCAGTGAACCACAGCAGAGGAAAAATATCAAAGAAAAATCGTTGAAGAACAAAACCACTTTTATTTTCCTCGCTCTGTCGGCTATGCTATAGACGGTCTCGTTACCATAGCAATTGATGCCGCCGCCACTTTGTTTCAGGATTCAACACCAAGAAAACATGTAAACATTTCCCACACCAAGAACAGAACATTCAGTCTGTTACAGTATTTTGCTTTTAGGCTTGATATTTATCTTGCAATCATTAATAAGTGGTCGATTAGCTACTGCCGCTAGTAGCTAAGCTAACACAGCTAATTTAAACACCTGCTCTGCTGATAATATGTTGGAGTTGGTGTTTAGATCGTTTTTTTTTTTTTTTTTTGTAACTGAACCGAAACAGCAAATTTCATATCTCATCTACATGTTAAGATAGTCAAAGTCAAGCTAGGATGCCTGACCTGCTTCTTCCCTCTTGCTGTTTTTTAATTAAAAGGTTTACCTGACCTTGTTGACAATTAATAGAAAAGCACTGCGTCCCCTTTACTTCTATAAATTATGCATGCATTTAAGATCTAGCACATTATGTTGACCATTGGTAGTCGTTGTAGGCTGGCAGTTTTTTATTGTCACTGTTTAATAGTTAAAATCGCATAACACACAAACTATGGCTGTTTCAGATCAGTCGATATTGATTAGTGCTTAAATATCTGAAATACTGCCAAACTACTGCCGTGACCTTTCCTGTTTTATCCACAGTTTTCACTCCACACCGTTGGTTTTATTTTTAAGCAGTTATAAGGCGTAGTAGCAAAACATGAAACTGGTACTGTGCCAGTTTCTCAGCAGGTTGTTGCCAGGCAACCGTAGAATGAGTGACTTGCCAGATAACCAAAGAGTGAGCGAGTGAGTTGCTAGGTAACCAAAGTGCAAGTGAGTGAGTGAGTTGCTAGGTAACCAAAGAGCGAGTGAGTGAGTTTATTCCACCAACTTTCTGGTTCTGGATCGGAGTTCAGTGAAATTATTGAACATTCTATAAGATGTATTACCTGTTATTGATCACTTATCATGATATATATTATTGATTTACTGTCCAGCCATAACTTGAACATAATTTTTCATTTCAAAATCCACTTTTTTTTTGTTTTGTCCTAGTTTGCTTGTCATGCAAGGCTGAAATCAGTCATAACACTGCTATGACGCAAGCTAATTATGAATAAAGCTAACATAGAATAGCTTAGCAATGATAAACCATCTGGTGTTGACATGTTGGTATGTGGGGCCCCAAATTAAAATCTGCTTTGGGCCCCAAAAACATTTGGGCCGGCCCTGCAGACAGAAATTTACCACCTTACCTTTGAAAATGTATTCACTGGTGTCCTAAGGATGACATTTTTAAACAAAACCGAATAATTAATACGGAATCTGTTGATCCCTCGAGCAAAGTGAGGAACAAAGAGGAATAATTCAAAGGAGTTTCTGCTTTATTTTTTTTGGATGAGGTATTTTGAGCACAGTTTGACCCAGTTATCCGAGTGTTCACGCTGCCTTTCATATTCTGCCTGAGCATATGTTCGCATCGCCTGTGTTTTGCACTGGGCTCTGTCTTTTTGATGACGCGAAGCTGCTGCCATGCGGCCGCAGAGACAGAGCGAGAGTAGCAACAAAGACGTTAGAAGAGACACTCAGTGATCTGAAAAACCACATGATGATGTGATTTTCTGTTTTTCTGCACCAGATACTCGCCTGTGCTCGTCCAAGCCTTGTCCCAGTAACGCCACCTGCATAGAGAGAGGAGAGGGCGGCTACCTGTGTGTCTGTCCCCAGGGCTATGCTGGAGAAAACTGCCAGATGAAGCAGAGACTCTGCCTTCTGAACGGGTACCACAACCTGTTTTTATTTATCAATAGGAACACTTATTTATACTGCTTGAGGAGGTATTTGTTTATCTGCAGCCACTACTAAGGAAAATATTATTTATAGTTTTCTTGTTGCATTTTATTCAGTTTTGTTGCTCTAATAATTGGTCTCAATACTTTCCATTTAAATCTTGTCTGTAACTGGGTTTATTTTGAGTTCTTAAAACAGAGCCATGAGTGCATTCCCACCAGCCTGTTTATTCTGATTTAATCGAACTCTGGTTGGTTCGGATGGAACTCTGGTTGGTTCGGATGGAACTCTGGTTGGTTCGGATGGAACTCTGGTTGGTTCG
>NW_006800284.1:80096-101187 GCF_000485575.1 Poecilia formosa
GAACTCTGGTTGGTTCGGATGGAACTCTGGTTGGTTCGGATGGAACTCTGGTTGGTTCCGATAGAACTCTGGTTGGTTCGGATGGAACTCTGGTTGGTTCGGATCGAACTCTGGTTGGTTTGGGGAGGTCTGAATGTGCAATCAGTCAAGAAAAGTAAACTCTGGTTTCTCTACAATCCTCGATCTCGATTTGGTTGAAGTGAAATCTGGTGCAAACTGCACTCTGGATCACTGCTCTAGAAGCACACAGAGCAGGACATTCTGTGTAGATGAAACCAAAACAAACACACTAGGCTAGCGCTAGCGAGAAAAATGGCTTGTGGTTTTTTTGCCAAAGATGAGAGAGAAATCCTCCAACTGCTAAAAAATGTCGCTGCTCCACTTTTGTTTCCATTTTGTGAAGAAGGAAGTTGCGCTCAGTGTCGTCTTCAGAGGTTTTCCTGTCGAGGAGGAGAACAGGTTGTTCAAAAGGTTTATTTTACAAACT
Source organism: Poecilia formosa (assembly GCF_000485575.1). Lineage (NCBI taxonomy): Eukaryota > Metazoa > Chordata > Actinopteri > Cyprinodontiformes > Poeciliidae > Poecilia > Poecilia formosa. The sequence goes on from NW_006800284.1 coordinate 80,584, forward strand.
GCAGCAGCTAAACATCACACCTGATACTCCGGTAGATTCAGGTTCAATTTGGGACCAANGATCGAACTCTGGTTGGTTTGGGGAGGTCTGAATGTGCAATCAGTCAAGAAAAGTAAACTCTGGTTTCTCTACAATCCTCGATCTCGATTTGGTTGAAGTGAAATCTGGTGCAAACTGCACTCTGGATCACTGCTCTAGAAGCACACAGAGCAGGACATTCTGTGTAGATGAAACCAAAACAAACACACTAGGCTAGCGCTAGCGAGAAAAATGGCTTGTGGTTTTTTTGCCAAAGATGAGAGAGAAATCCTCCAACTGCTAAAAAATGTCGCTGCTCCACTTTTGTTTCCATTTTGTGAAGAAGGAAGTTGCGCTCAGTGTCGTCTTCAGAGGTTTTCCTGTCGAGGAGGAGAACAGGTTGTTCAAAAGGTTTATTTTACAAACTGCAGCAGCTAAACATCACACCTGATACTCCGGTAGATTCAGGTTCAATTTGGGACCAAACGTTGCATCATTTGTTACATTTCCAGCTGCTGCTGTTCTCTTTCACACTGCACTGTCAACCAATTCAAACTAATTGAAAAACCTTTCCCCTCCTCAGCTATGGGGGCGCTGCACCAAGAACCACTGAAGGAAAAAACATGTCTGAAGATGGAAATAAAAATGGAGTGGCATCAGATATTAGTAGTAGTAGGATTTATTTAGTCATTTGTATAAGACGCTAACGCTAAGCTAACTTGTTTGTTTTGATTGTATTTACCCAGAATGCCCTGCGTTGTAGTCCACTTCCTGTTTTTGGAGCCAGTCAGAAAAGAAGCTAAGCTCAAAGTATTTCAGTTTGTTGATGTGCACAGCTGGGAGAGAAACACTTTAACTGAATTACATCTGTAAATACAATGAAAGATTGCTTAACGTATTGATTTAGCCCTGAATGCTAGTGCAATGCCACACTTTTCAGATTTTAAACTGTAATCTTTACAATGAAGTGTAAATTTTATTCAGTGTTTATTTGAATTTCCAACTGAGAGAATAACTTTATAGTCAAATTAAATCTAAATGTTTGAACATTTCTCAATTTTAAATCAGTAGTAGCAACGCTTTCCTTTAAAGTAGTGATTTATTTTACAGGATTCTGTAGTTTTCATGTCAAACTGCAGTTATTTCCTCGTGCTATAAATATGAGTATAAATATGCTCCTGTCTTGGAGAAAATGTGACATTTCCACAGATTCTGAGCTTTCTTTAGGCCACTTCAAAGCACTCAACCTTTCATGTCAATACTTCAAGATCAAATAAATCAAAATGCTCTTAACAGGCTGTCACATTTCAGAGCTGCCTGTGACCTGATTTCCTTGCTTAGCTTGCAGGACGACGTCAGTGCCTCCTTCCTGCGTCTCTGTTGTGCATTCAAAAGGCCTCGACTCTGCAGTTTCATTGGGAAAATATTATATTGCCTTTACATGGAGAATATTTGGTCTCTGAGGTGCCAACATCCACAGATTCGGAGCTCCAGCTCGTTCGCTTTGACAAACGGTGATAAAAACTGCAACGTCTGACCTTGGATTTTAACAGGCTGCTATTAATGCTGATGAAGATAATTTAAACTTTTTATACCCTGAACTCATAGAGAATAAAACATGTAGCTTTCCAAACTCTGAGTGAGCTGACAGTTTCTGATGTTTTTCACAGATTTCTGACATTTCACAGAAGAATTCTGTCATTTTTCTTGGATTTCTGTCAGGAGACTTAGAGACTCCTCTTGGGGTTTTTTGGATTTCTGATGTTTTTTTCGGATTGCTGTCTTTATCTCAAACTCCTGATGTTTTTTATTTCTCAGATTTCTGACATTTCTTAGATGGATTCTATAGTTTCTCTTATATTGCTGTCTTTTGCTCAGAATTCTATCACTTTTTTGTAATTTTTACAGTTTTTCTCAGATTTCTGACATTTCTTAGAGAAATTGTTGTTCTTTCTGAATTCTGTCATTTTTCTCGAAATTCCGACTTTAATCTTCTGAGATCAAAAGTCCAAGTTCTTGACATGTGATCAGAGGTGCGTAATTTGATTGGCTAAGAGCGGCTCGATTCGCTCCAGTTCTGATGGTTTTGGTTCAGGTCACGTCTGCAGGTGAATTTCTGCAGGTAAAAGTTTTGCTGGCGAATTTAAAGTAAATAAAAAATCACTTGTCTGGTTGATGTAAAGTCCAGGTTCGTTCCTTTGTCAGGTTTGTCAGTCTCATTCAGAAACACAACAAACTAGATAAATCAGCGCCATGAAGCTAAAAAGTAAGTTGAACAAAGTTCTCTGTATTTCTGAACGACATCTGAGGAAAAGCTGAAGAGCTTTGCTGCTGTTTTCCGGCAGGAATCCTCAATCTGCCCATCAGGCTGTTAAAGACTACAGGCGGCTGCCTGGACCCTCAACCTCTCTGTGTTTGTGCTGCCAGCCAGCACTGACCAGAACAAACCGACTTACTCTTAACCAACACCGAACTGCCTTACAAAATAAACTGCTCGGCCGTTATTCACGGTGGAAAACCCAGATCCCTGCCTGTGGTTCTAACATTAATCAGCTGCGCTACGAGGCAGGGATGTCTGGAAAAGAACCGCATTTCTTCACACTCACTCAGACAAGGTGTTGGAGGCTCGTGTAATTACCCAAAGTACTGCTGGAAGTATTGATTGGTTTCTATCTGGGCTTTCATCTGTCTGCGTCCTGTTGAGCATGACCGCATTGATCAGATACGCCATCGCACAAGTCGGCGCCGGCGGATTATTTCACAGGCACAGCCGAGGTTTCTTTTATTTATGTCCCATAATGGGTTCAGATTTTTAATTTGCAGAAAATGAGGCATACTGTTTCTTATTAGTGTGAAGGGGAAGAATTGCTCACAGCAGTAAAATACCAATGAGCATCGCAGGTGCAGCTTGGTAAATTAGAGGATCACTCAAACGTTTCTGAGTAATAAGTGTTATGTTTCAAGAATTTAATTGATTTCAGATTGACTTGCAGCAAGTAGAAACCCAAAACCCAATTTCTCAAGTTAAATTACAAAAGGCAAATTAAAATTAACATTTAAACGGGACTTATTACGCAAAATTGACATTCATCAATTTCTGTGTTTCCATGTGGATTTCCACTGCTTCTAAAAACAGATAAAGCACTTAAAAAAACAAACCAATACCCAACTGGTTTTTGGCAATTAGTTCGTGTTTTTTGGTGTCTGGAAAACAAGCCTTTTCAAAACACTCCTGATTGCCGAGCCACACTCCATGGGCGCTGCACTGTTGCCTAGCAACCCCAGCATGTTACCTAGCAACCCAGGCAGAGTTCTGTTGCCTTTGGTCAGCTGGTTTTTTCTGCTTTGTGTGCTGTTCAATGGCTGCTGGAAAAGACAAGTGTTTTGCTGTTGACTTGCCATCCAGAAACCTCTTGCTGTGTTCTTATGGTTGTGCAGGAGGCTGCACTTCTGCTTTTCAAAGATGTACGGTAGAATTGTGCATCTGTTTGCAGCCATTTTGATGTGCGAGTGTAAAATGTAGAGTTGGCGGGCATGGCCAGCAGCAACTTATTTGGATTTAAAGTGTCAAGACGCCCTAAAACATCTTATAACAGCAACTCAAGACTAAAATCTCATTATCCACAAATGATTTCATGTAAAAAATGTAATGAACATCCTAACCTGTTCAAAGAAGCAGAATAAGTCACCTTTAAGTCAGAAATATCACGTTATGGTCTGCACAGTCATGGAGGAGACGGCTGACCTGACAGGTGTCTTGCAGACGGTCACTGAAACCCTCCAGGAGTAAAAGCCAGAAAAGGTCACTGAAGCTAGCTGTTCAGTGGAAGAGGAAACAGAAGCACAAACAGGATCGTTACCCACCGCCTTGAGAGGATCGTGAAGTAAAACCCATTCCTGAGATTAGGAAAACCAAATAAATATCCCATTTCTGCAGGTCGTAGGTTTAATAAACGTAGCCAGACGGTCAGAGTTTGGTCTGTAAAGGAGGTAATTCAGTAATTTAATGTTAAGCTTCTCTGACAAAAGCAGGTAAACGGCTTCTTTGTACGGTATGCCCAACATGTCAAATTTAAAGTCCTTCATTCAGATAAAGTTGCAATATGTTTTTGTTTGACGGCACATTGGGACCAGAGTAAGAAAAAAACTTTAATTATGAGAATCTAGTAATTACATTAGCAGAATAAAGATGATGGGAAAAAAGTCATAGATTTATGAGAAAAAGTAATTTTAATGAAAAAACTTTGATAGTTAAAGAGAAGTATTTTTTTTAATGAACAATTGTTTCAAAGTTCTGCTACTGCTGAAGATTTGATGCTAATGTGTTTAAAGAATGAAATATTTCCTTATTTCTCTGATACCAAAGTGTAAATTCACAAGATGTAATCATGAGATTACAACTTTATTCTGGGAATATTACTGGGTTAATCTTATGATTTATCCTGATAAGACAACTTTGTTATGACCTTTTTGTCGTCTTATGACTTACGTTATTGTGGTGATCTTTTGACCTCATTTTTGGATTATGACGTTTTATTCTCATAATTAAGACCATTTCTCTTAGCTTGTCCCTAGTACTAGTAGGTGCCACAGACTGATTTTTATAATTCAACTATAATTCTTGTTAAATTTCTACCAGTTTCTGTTGGTGATTAATGACCAGTTTTCAAGTTGACAGCTGATCTATGTTTTGGTTGCTGTGACCATTTTATGGGAAAAAAGCAAATTATTTTGGCTGTAAAATATTAGAATAAACATTGTGAAGCCTGCAGATCTTCCTGATTTCTGTTTAGAAAGCCTGGGCTGCTCTTCATAAGTGAAAGAGCTTTAAGTATGCGGTAGATTTGGTAAAACCTCCAAGGACGGCTTATGAGGCTTTTTCAGCTTGATGACTCAGTCTGTGGTAAATTAGTGAGTTTGCTGAGAACCATCTTCTTTATTTTTCTGGGAAATAAAATGGAACCATGTCTGAAAGGAAGAGGCAGATTAATTAAAATGACCTCCAGACAAGCTCTAACCTTTCCGATTAAATTCTCATCTTCATTACCTCCTCTTTCATAACTACATGAATAAAACGTGGATAGACTGAACAAATTCATTTTTTGCATATTTTTGTACTTGCATTTGGGTTTCTACTACTTCTAAAACCAGCCCAAGCGCTTAAAAAACAACAAAACAAACAAACAAAAAAAAAAAACACTACCCACTGTTTGGTAATCAGTGAATGTATTTTGGTGTCTGGAAAATGAAACGTTTCATTGGCACTGCACCGTTACCTAGCAACCCCAGCTGAGCCCAGCCCGTTACCTAGCAACCCCAGCTGAGCCAGCCCGTTACCTAGCAACCCCAGCTGAGCCAGCCCGTTACCTAGCAACCCAAATGGAACTCCAACAGTTTTAGTTAATTTACCATTTAGGAACCACTTGCTGGATTCATGTTTTTGCAGAAGGCTCCACTTCTGCTATCTGCACGTCTGTTTGCAGCCATTTTCGCATGGGAGTGTAAATGTTGAGCAGGGAGGTGTGGCCAGCAGCAGATTATTTGGATTTAAAGTGACAAAGCGCCAACAGGCAGAACTGATCAGACTAAACTCTCATTATCTACAAACGGCTTTGTGCAAAAACTGTAATGAACATGTTTTGTATCGCCCAAATCCTAACCTGTTCATGGAAGCATAATAGGTCATCTTTAAATAATAAATGCTAGACCTTCTTCCTCTCTGAAATACGTTGACTTTGTCCTGTTGTGTCCCTCAGCTCTCCTTGTCAAAATGGAGGCACTTGTGTGGAGGCCAGCGGCTCAGCAGCCGACCCTTCCTGTCTATGTCCTCCTGGATTTTCCGGCGCCCTCTGTGACATCAGCGTCGGCAGCTGCCAGCCGAACCCTTGCCTCAACGGGGGCAACTGCACGGACCACGGCCTGGCCTTCACATGCGCCTGTCCGCCCGGCTTCACCGGCTTCACGTGCAACGACACCAGCAGCCTCTCCGCCTGCGCGGGTGCGCCTTGCGCCAACGACGGAACGTGCGTCGGTCAGTCAGACGGAACCTTCCGCTGCATTTGTCAGAAATGGTTCACGGGTCCCACCTGTTCCCTCCATCACAGACAGAGATCTAGGACCAGGCCTGCCAGTACCAGACCAGTGGAGCACAGAGGATTTGCCCTCACTCCGCAGCACTACTCCCTCCCTGCCCACGCCTTTCACAAGCTGCTCAGACCGCCGGAGAGGGACTTGCTGAAGATCACCCTGAAGGAGTCGGTCCACTCCTCTGGCGTCCTCGTCACCCACGGCCAGCTCATCTGTTTCGGCATGCTGGCCTTGCTCACCTGTCTGGTTATCTTGGGCACCACAGGAATAGTCTTCTTTGGCCGCTGCGAGACGTGGCTGGCCAACGCCAAGTACAGCCAGCTTGTTCGGCAGCAGCGGGAACACCTGCTGAGGGAAGCTGGCAGCGCGAGCCAGGAAGAACCGGAGCACTCTGTAAACATCATCCTGCCAGAAAAGATTAGACTCTCCAGCTTCGGGAGACACTACACCTCCATCTGATCAAAACGTCTCCTCCTGTTACCGGCTCCCTGCGGAGTGAGCCCCAACGAACGTGTAACCCAGAATGAAGCACTGTCGTGCAGCGCAGACTGGGCTGAACGTATCCTGCTGTGGACCAACAGGACAAATGTACGTGAGGCTGTAAATGTTCATCAGTCATGCTATTAAAATCCACTGAAATTGTGCAGAAAATCAAAAGATGTCATTGTGTGGCTTATCTTTACTCCTCTACTAATTACTCGTTTCTTTTGTGCTTCTAATTAGATTTTTTTGTAAGCTATTTTACTTTGTTTATAATTATGTACAAATTTATAAACAAAACAGTTTTATTTTAGAATAGTCTAGGTGTAAACTGGTAGTGATCATTCCAGACAAAAACTGTAAAAAATTCTGTTACATGACAACCTATGTGGGACTTATGAGTTTTAATTTACTAATAATTGGTGAGTTTGTACAGTAATGTGCAGTCGATGTGTATTATGGTTTTTCTTGCTTATAAATTTACAGAACAAACATTACCTTTTTGCAAATGTACCAATAAGTCGGTTCTTTGTTGGATATTAGTCCAGTTTTTATGCACAGAAAGTAAGGAAATGTTTATTTCTTTAAAACAAAGTTTCTTGGCAACCGTAAAATTATTGGAAAACTTTTATTTCCGTTTAAATGGTGCCACATTGTTAAGGAAAGTGGATTGGGAGGGTTGCACCCATTTAAAACTTCAATTTAAAATGGATTATTGATTCATTTGGTTGGATGATTAAAGTTTGTTTGGATAAGAGTGGGCAGAATAAACCGAACTTACTTTTACCACACCATCACACTTCCTCCACCAAAAGCTGTTTAGATTTAGTAAGCCCATAATAAGATGCATTTCCACATAACTAGACAATTTGACAATTAAAAAATAAATTTGCTTAAAGCAATTTTGCAAAACCAAGTTCTTTTTAGGATGAGTTTTTTTGTTTTTGGCTGCATCAAAATTGGCTTATTTTGGAAACGATGAGGATCAAGTCACATGATCAACAGGATGTTGCCACTAATTTAAACCACGAAGTGGAGGAAAATGCAGCAGACCTTTTCACGTGAGACTAATTATGTTATTTAACAGAAACACCTAAATTGCAAATTTATTTTTTCGTAAGCGGAATATTGGCAAAGTTTTGCACACATTTGTAAAGGAGATGCAGCCAGCGATACAATCAGCAAGGAGCATTGCTAGCCCTAAACCACGAATCATAAACATTAAATCCACTGACGAACTATGTTAACATTGTATTTAGCATTATGCTAATGAGTATAAATTCTTCTCAAGTGAAATACCCGTTATTAATAAATAAATGCGCACCTATTTGTATTGTAGGCGCTTCCGGAAGTGAGTTTTTGGAACGGATTCTTCACTCATGATTTCAGGTTTATAGTTGTTTAGTTTTGCTAACTCTTTTGGTAATTTGCCTGATTGATCACGGTACGGCTTCGATCAGAAAGCACAGCAGTTTTAAAGTGTTTACGGTCGAACTGATGCATTCTGGGTAATTTGCAGCGTCGCGTAAGGAGACAAAGCGGAACTACTTCATCCACTTCAAAATAAGAGCGTGAATATAAACGGCTTCTGCTTGAAGAATTCAAAACAGCCCGTAACAAAAACTTCAATTTATTCAACTGAAAGTTTACACAACGGTCAAGTAAAGTAGCTCTTTGGAATTTATCAGGAAAATTAATTTAGGGAAAGCTAGGCACGCAAAAACGCTACAGAGCTAATCAAAAAATTAGCATCGCCACTGCAATCCACTGATGCATTGATTTTTAGAAATGTGGCACAAATTAACAAGCTTTCCAACATTATGAAATTTACTGCAAAGAAGTTTTGTTAAAACAAAGAAATAATCAGAATTAAAATTTCTTACTTCTCTTGCTAACTTTAGATGTTTGTTTCATGTTGGTTTGTTTACACAGTGACTCAACTGACATTTTTCAGATTTTTGAGAAATGTCCTGACTCAGTCTATTTGTATAAATGCTAATTATTTTTCTCCATTAGTTGACAGCCTGTACATTTATTGACAGTTTTACTAAGATTTAATTTTCCTGTCTGTGTTCCAGTTTCACAGTCAATTTAACAAACATCTATTAACTCTGACCTGCTTTGTATATTGCTTTGTGAAATTGGATCAACACCCCTTCTAAGCGGAAAATAATCTTTTTATTAATTCAGTTTAATTTATTAATCAAGTTCTTGCAAAATATTTTGAATGTGTGGTAAATTTTTTCGTGAACAACTGGTGAAATTTGAAATGTGTGACCTCTGCAAATATTCGTCGGTAGGTGGTGTTTATTTTTCTTTCTAGAGTAAATTGTACTTCAGGTTTGATTTGCACTTTGAAAACCTTCTTAAAATATGAAGTCATCTGTTTATCAAGTTATGTGCTGTTTAAGACAGAAAACATAGTTTTCAGTAAAATGCATCGTGTCCACTTTACAACACTCTGCTGTGGTAAAACCTGTCTTTAAAGCCTTTAACTTCCCATCAATAATCTGCTTAGTGTTTTTCTTCCACACCTTTTTAGTAAATTAGAATTTGATTGAAAAGTTAATTTATTTCAATAATTTGGTTCATAGCATGAAAATAAGATTCTTAATGTATATCAGGTGTTTTTTTATTATTGGAATATTACATCTATGACTATATTAGGACATTATAGAGAGAAAAAAGAGTGAATTTCTGCCAAACATTGAAAAGTCAAAATAAAACGATAAAACAGATAATCTGTAAAAAGAATAAAATAAACACTCAGAAAAAAAGAAAGCAATCAGAACCAGGAAGAGGGTCTTAGCGCTGTCAGTAATGCTCATGTACGCGCTACTCTCTCTAGGCTGGTTCCTCACAGGAGCTGCGTATTGAAGGCAAGCGAAACAAGGTGTTTCACTCAGCTGCCATGTAGATGAAACCCAGGCTTCCTGAACGTTTCCTCCATGCTGCGTTGTACTGATGCAGTAATTCATGCCAAAGGAGCCCTGACCGAACCTTTAGAGCATTCACAGTTCTGTGTTTGGGCCCGGATGTTGTTCTGATCAGAAATCATCAGAATCAACAGAAATAAAATGAATAATCTGCAGCATTTTTAATTGAATTTATGTAAATAAATTACATTTTTGATCACATTCTAATTCATACACCTTTATTAAACTGTATCTATTTAGTCAAGAATATTGTCTGAACATTGTGCTAATTTTAATCTTTCAGTTTAAATTTTAAAATAAAATCTAATTCACCCCGTTATCCCAAAAGCCATTTCAGCCGACAGGGAGAGAAATCTCTAACGATCTGTGCCGCCATCTTGTGGCTTCTTCGCAAATCAACACACCAAAATATTTCCTGATCCAACTTTTTCTTTTAGTTATTTTTATGACATCACAACCATAAACCGTAGCGTATTCTCATTGGATTCAATGTAACAGACCGAAACACGTTGTTTAATTTGGTAAATTATGATTTTCACACGGTTTTCAATTTATTTTTTTTATTTTTTTTATTTTTTTTTTTAAACTAATACGACACAAACCTGGTAAATCTAAAAACTGAAATCTACTGATTATAAATATGTGGATGATTCTTAGAATAAAAGGGATAAAATCATATTTAAACCAAACTTTTCAGACTTTTGAGCAGTTATGCACAAATTTTTCAAAAAACAAGAGAAATTAATAATAAACAAAGTGACATGAAATTATGTTTGTTTTCCGTTTAAAACAAAAATAAACAAAAAACAAAGAAGAAAAACAGCTGATTTTATAAGAGCAAATAAATACTCAGGTGGTAAAGTTTAAAAAAGGGTTGGCAAGAAACTTTTTATGTTTATTTTTAAATCTGGGTATATTATTAAAATGTTCAAACTTTTCTTACAGAAACAAGAAAATCGCCGTGTTCCTAATATAGTGGCCAGAAAAGATAATTGTTTATTTTTAAGCTTTTTCTAAACCTAATAAAAATATTACAACGTTCAACCACAAGATGGCGCCCTCCTAAAACTGCAGCCAAGTTGTTTACTTTGTCTTTGAAAGTTTCATCTCATTTTAAGCATTTTGAAAGAAAAATAAATGTTTTTCTTTTGTTATTTCCACTAACTTTTCCTCCTACATCATTAATTCCTTTTAGAATATTTTCTAATCACAATATTGGCGGTAATATTTATTGATTTCCTCTGATATTGAAACTAAAGCTGCGTTAAAACTCTCTGGAGACGTTCATCCTGGATCACACAACGGCTTTATTTTTCCCAACAGAAAGAAGATTGTTTTGAGCGTGGTTAAATGTTAACATGCCAGCTCCAATGAAGCCTTTTTTGTGTGCAGAGGCCCACAGGCTCCCCACCACCAGACATTCATTTGTGGAGTTATGACCCTGGGGAGAGAGGGGCCCTCACCTTCAAAGCTGACCAGAGAGGCTGAGAAGGAAGGAAAAAAAACACCTCAGCAGACCCGGAGTCATAAAACAAAACAGAACAGCAAAAGTTAAAGCTCCCCCCGAGCTGCAGACCCTTTAACCCTTTGTTCCCATCGGCTCTCCGCAGACAGATGAGACTCAACATCCATGGAAAATCACACATGGAAGGAATCCAGATCCAAAGAATTCCTGTTGGGTTCGTTTTCAGGGGCGCAGGCGATATTTCATCCAGGCAGGTACCCCTCGGTCAGCTGTCAGCTCCACATAAATACTCCGTGTTTCTGCCTTAAATCTGTTCCAGATGGGCCGTAAACTCAGGTCACTTGGAAGACCTGAAAGTAAGACCGGTAACATGTCCGCTAACAGCAGCGGAGCAGCAGCAAAACGTTCCCACTCAGGGCGACAAAATTCACCGCAGGCGGGTCAAACCAGGATTTATCTACCTGCAAACACAAACACAAAATGTTGGCTAAATATTCAGAGAAATACTCTTAAGGTACAACCAAGTGTTTTAGGGTAATTTATGGAGTAAATTTCCATCACAAAACTCAGAAAATTTGAGAAAAATGTTGGGAATTTCTGATTTCCAGAGTCAAAACGTTTTAAGAAAAAATCTCAGAAATTTTGAGATTTATCTCAAAAGTTTTCTAGAAAGAAAAATGGCAATTTGAAATTAAAAAATTTGGAAGAGAAAAACACAGACATTTTTAGCTTAATCTCCAATTTTTGCTAGAAAACACCTTAAAAATTTGAGTTTGAAAAGTCAAATTTTTATTGGAAAAAAATCTCAGACTCTTAGATTAATGTCAGAAAATTTATATTAAAAACAAAACAATTTCAAGCTTTAAAAGTTTAAAATTCACGAGAAAAAGAACTCAGAAATTTTTAGATTAATCTCAGAAGCTTTGTAGGAAAAATGCAAAATTTCTGAGTTTAAAATGTTTATAATTTGCAACAAAAAAAAAATCCCAGAAATGCCGGATGAAAAACAGAAATTCAAAAGTCAAACATTTACTAGGAAAAACTGAAAGTTTTAGATTAAACTCAGAAATTTTCTAGGAAATAAATGGTATTTTTTGCGTTTCAAAACATAAAACAAAATTTACTTTGAAAATAAAAAAAATTGTTTTTTCTAGAAAATATTTAAACTAAAACATTTTTTAACTTTTCAAGTTAAAAAATTCTTGTTTTTGCATAAAATTTCTTTGATTAATCTCATATTTTCTCAATTCTTTTCTAGAAAATGTTCAACTTTTGAAATTAGAAATTTCCTATTATTTTCTAGAAAATTTTAGAATTTTCAAACTCAAAAATGTACTTGTTTTTTCTAGAAAATTTCCAGGTATGATTTAAAAATTTGAGATTTTGGAGGAAGTCGACTCAGTGACTCTGTTGCTGTGTAACCATAACAAGCTGCATTTACCAGAACACCGCAAAAAAAAAGAAATCTTACCAAGTGTTTTAGTCTCTTTTCTAGCACAAATATCTTAGTACACTTGAAATTAGACAAAACTAACCTGTATTTACCTTTTCATCCAGATAGGAGCCTATTTTAAGTCGATAACTCTTCATAGGAAAATGTTATAAATGAAATAATCTGACGATAGAAAGATATGTATAAGTAAAGAAGTTTTTGTAAACCTCCTGTTTGAACTGACATTAATCTTGATTTCTAATGAAAATTCATGAATACTTCAGCTCTAAACCATTAAAATGTTCATGATGGTAGCAGCAGCTTAAACTGTAGAACAAAACATCTTTTATTACAGATAAAATTTGATATTCAATTGTTTTTTTATTAACTTCTGAGGAAACATTTCCTTTGCAGCATCACGAACTACAGAGCATTTCTGTTGGCGAAAGTTGGACAGAGATAAATAAAAACAGTTTTGGTCATAATTTTATATGTTCATTGTCATTATTTGGGTTTTATCTTCATTTTTATGAGTTTTTCCTGAACATTTTCCTCTGTTGAGTTTTATTTATGTCTCATCTGAAGCTTTATGAAGGAATTTTCCCTCCAGCTTCAGAAAAGCTAAATGAAATATTTTTCTAGGGGAAAATAAAATTTCATGTGTTTTTAGTGGGAATTATTGTTAATATTCAGCAGAAAAAACACAAATAAAAATGTATTAGACTGAGAAACCTCTGCTGTGTGATGGATGTGAGAAAATTAGACCTTTATGAACAGAAATATAATCCAGATTAATCTGGTAAAGTGAGATTATCCTCCTGTGGAGGTGAATATAAAAACACAGCAGAGTTTGAGAAGTGTTGGAGAACAGGGGCACTGCTAGAAGCACAGCGGACCTGGGCACTAAACCTGAATTTAAAGTCCAACATTTTTATCCTGATGCTAAATATTCAGTTTTAATGCACATATTTAATCTAATAATCTTCACTGTAAAACCATTTTCTCCTTCTGATTTACAGCTTTTAAATCTGCCTCATTTCTTGAATATCTCCCATTTTTGGTGCATTTTGTAAAACCTTCACCTCCTTTCATTATTATCCAACCTTTTTCTGGTCATTTCTTTGAATATTTCAGGCTTTATTTTAAGCTTTAAATGAACCTTTTTGTCAAAATCTGTTTGGAAGTTTTGAATTAAAATTGATTTACAACTGACTTTAACATATACAGAACAAGATTTACATGATTTGTTCGATTTAGAGTTAAAATCCACATTTTGTTTGAAACTCTGGACATTTTATGCTTCAACTGTTCAAAGTTTTTAACATTTATGTTACAGAATCTCTTTCTTTGTTCTTTAATATTTTCCTTAAAAGCAGTTTTTTTTTCAATCTTTTTAAATCTTTAGGCGATTTGTTCTTTCAGGTGATAACTTATTAAAATATGAATTTTACTGAAACAGAACAAATCTAATAATGCATATGGTTAAAAACAAAGAGTCATTCAATGTTTTATCCTGATAAATGTGACAGAAAGAGAATTTCACTGCAAAAACACAAAATATTACCAAGTATTTTTGGTCTAGTTTCTGCTGTAAATATGTTAAAACACTTGAAATGAGACAAAACTCTGACTTATAAGTAACTTTTCAGTAGGATATATGAGCTTGTTTTAAGTCAATAATTTCTTAATATTAATCTAAAAACATATTTGTTTCATTTGCAGATTATTTCACCTAAAATATGTGAAAAATGTGAAATAATCTGCTAGTAATAAGTGATTTTTTTCATCAAAATGTATCTTGAAAAGTTACTTTTAAGTCAGTTTTGTCTTAATTTAAGTGTAATAAGATATTTGCACAACAAACTCGACAGAAATAATTGGTAAGATTTTGTGTTTTTGCAGTGTGCGTTGCTCTTCACCTTATAAATTGGCTCAAATTATACAGAAAATATTGCAATCTTTTTAGAAATATATAGTTTTCCACGTTGGAAGGATTTCATATCCTCCAGAAAATCAATTACAGGAAATAAACTACTAAATCCGGGTAAGTTGTGCTTTATTTTAGAGGAAATCTGATCCTTTGTCTTTTGCATAAACATCAAAATACAAGATAGGCAACAATAATTAAATCTGTGTGAAAAAAGAAACAGAAAACTAAAAAAATATATCAATAAAACAAAAATATTTTTAGAGAAATACGCATGCAAGACTGAGAGCAGAGCAGCTGATCCACTGGTATAGAAACATCAGCACCGGTTTCCTGGACTGGAGCCATTTAAAAACCGAACTTCACAACAATACCGAGAGAAGCGCGCCGCTCCGAGTCTTCACAGAACTCTAATAATACAAAAATAACAATAAATACGCTTTAACTATAGATGTAAATAGAAAAACAGAGTTATTTTACACGTTTAAAGCCAGACTGCTCTCAGTTTTTTGCAGCGCTTTCCGGTGTTGGTCCAGCCAGTCTCTGAGCTCTGAGATCCGGTAACCCTCCGGTCCCCGGCCGCCCTGGTACGCCACCGTGCCCCGGTGCAGGACGTACAGTCTGTTGAAATACGCTCCGTACGCGGCGCTGGAGGAGTCCTCCATGTTGTCCGCCACCACCCGGCAGCCGGGCACCTCCAGGTGGATCAGGTGCGCCGCGCTCAGCCGCTCCTCCAGACTCCGGTGCTTCGGGATCTGGTAGGGCGCGTCGGTGCTCGTCCAGCCGTCTGACGGATGCGCCTCCTCGATGTACACCACCATGGTGTCCGCAATGTCCGCGTTCAGCTGCGCGACCTCCTGGAAAGCCTTAAGGCGCGCCATGAACGGCGGTCAGGTGCAGCTGCCGAAGTTGAGGATGAGCGGCCGGTCGCCGTGCGCAAAGTCCAGGATGCGGGAGTGCCGCCGGTCCTCCAGGCGCACAACTTCGGTGTTGGGCGCTCCGCGTCCGAGGTGCGCCGCTTTCAGGAAGTCCAGCTTCTGGCCGTGCCAGACGGCCTTCAGCGACTCCAAACTGAAGAGCCGGTTAGAGTCCGAAATGCACACTGGAGGATCAGTGGCATCGCCTTCCTGCTCCTTCATCCTGAAGAAAAACCTCTTCCTGATGCACAAGAAGTCCAGCAGCCAGAAAACTACAGCTGCCATGAGGAAGCGGGGCAGCAGGACGAAACAAACCGCCGCGTTTTTCACAGCTTTGACTGTATTCATCATCACTTTCTGATGATAACCTGCACGGCCCTGCGCGCTGTGCCACGGGCTTCTGAGTTGAAGTTAGGTTACTTGCGTCTCCCACCCCTTTTTATAGCTTTGGCACATTTGAATGGATCACAGCCCGCCTCCAAACCGGGGCCGAGGCCTCACATGGCGGGGATTACCTGCTGTCGTCCGGGCGGGATGGAGCGGATGCGCCGCTGCGTCACCGACCCCAAATTATAACAGGAAAAATCAATTCATGTTACTTTGGAAGTGAAAGGTAGAGCAGAGCTGTGAAGTAACTAGTTCTACTTACTCCAGGGGTGTCCAAAGTGCGGCCCGGGGGCCATTTGTGGCTGTTGGATTGATTTTGTGTGGCCACCAACTGCAATTCAAACATAATACAAATTTGGCCTGTAGATGGAGATGGAGACTTTTAACTTGCAATCAGGGTAAAAAACTGTTACCAACATAATTTACTTACACAGGAAAAAGTGAAGTACACCACAAAGTATTTGTGTTTTTATAACCAAGTTTAACAAAATTTTTACTGAAAAGCCGACTCTGCTGCTCCCAAATCAACTTTTATTCTTTATTAAACTTGGCTAAATATAGAAAAAAATGTTTAAACAAAATGACCAAAATCCTGTTTTTATTACTTAAAATAAATTTATTCAATCAAGCCCAAAAGAAACTGAAGACTGAAATCTGTTTTAATACAGCAAACATGCAAAATTAAAGTAGTAAATTTCTGCCAAAGAAAACTCAGAAATTTTGAGAGCAATCTCAGAAAAATTCTTGAAAAAACAAGGAAAGTTGCTAGAAAAAAGAATAACATTTTAGATTAATACCATAGTTTTTTTTTTTCAAAAAGCTTAGAAATTTCTGAATTTCAAATGTTGAAAATTTTCTTCTGAACATTTTTGAGAATAATCATAAAATTTCTGAGTTTTTGGCAGAAATGTAGTACTTTTTTCTATCCACAAAAGACCTAATAGATCATCGTAAAAATCCGTTTCAAGATTTGGATCTAAAACATTTGAAAGGCTTGATTTTACCATGGCAAAAAGTTTGGGCACCCCTGATTTACCCTATTACATTAACATGAGTAACTCTTCTGAATGAAATTACTTTTAGGAGTATTTTTACTGTGCTGTACTTCTTACTTTTACTTGAGTAATATTTCTAGATTTTCTACCCACTGACCGATTCACCAGACACAGACACACCCGCAGTTATTGTTAAAGTTTGGTGAGTTTTATATTGAAAGGAACTGATTTGGAAAAATATGTATTTTATTTTTTTGTAACTTATCCCAATTATTGTCATTTTCATCCTTAAAATAACCTGAGTGAATAACTCCTTAATATTGATTTTTTTTAAAAAAAAGTACTAATATGAGCAGATTATTTCACAAATAACATGTTGAGTCACAAACCCGGGCACTGCGCCTTTTCCTAGCAACCCCAGCCTAGCCCAGCCGTTACCTAGCAACCCCAGCCGTTACCTAGCAACCCCAGCCTAGCCCAGCCATTACCTAGCAACCCCAGCCGTTACCTAGCAACCCCAGCCATTACCTAGCAACCCCAGCCATTACCTAGCAACCCCAGTAAGCCCAGCCGTTACATAGCAACCCCAGAAAGCCCAACATTTTTGATTAAGCTAAAGTAATAGCCAAAGTGTAGATTGGCTATTACTTTAAAAGTAAATTATTTTTTACTTTTAAAAAATAATTATTAGCAATTTTGTTAGAATGGAAAAAGTTCAGAACAACACCAAAGTATTAGCTTTTATTTAATTTATTGGAAAAAAAAAGTGACACAAATAATAAAATGGATCAAGTGAGCCAATAATAATTGGAAAAGTAGATTTTTTTTCTTTTAGTCAAACAAAATCCTTTTCACGTTTTAGATCTATGATAAAAAATACTTCTGTTCTCTATAGTAAACAGTTATTTGCTTTATTTTAGTTTTAACTTTCTTTGCCCACGAGTATTTCTGACTCAATTAATCTGTCCCACATACCAAAAAATTTGGACTAATAATCTATATTAGATTAAAGATGTGACTCTTGTTTGTGATGTAACGAGAACTTTGCAGTCTCATTAACTATTTAGCAGACAAATCTGCTTTTCAGTTCTTAAAAACAGCTTATTTCTCGCCACTCTCTGCCCACTTTCCTCCCCCACAGATGAGCTGGAATAACAATCCAAATCTCCGAGGCGTTTTGGTGAGAAACAGAAGCTCACCTGCTGTGCCTTTTGCATAAAAATTACTCACTGGTTGTTGTGGCTGCAAACTCTCACATCTACCTCCTTTAAGCTTTCCTGGACTCCTGGCAGCAGCACCAGGTTTATCTGAGGATAGCACAGATCTAGGAAAGCAGCCTTTTTTTCTTCTTCTTTTTTTAAGGGCTTGTTTATTGAGACTCTGAGCTTCCAGAAACCACAGCTGATGGAAAATCAAAAAAGACTGAAGCACAGAACAGATCAGAATGATAAGTTACAGCCAGCGCTGGCCCACTTGCTTTCAAGTCTCTGATATCTCTGTCTTCACGGAGAGCAGAGTTTATTCTGATTTACCTTCCATGACCTCGTCTAAATCAAACAGCTCCAGCCTTCATGCTGAATGACTCTCCCTAAGGCTGTTTTTATTGCTAGTGGAAAAACAAAATTGTATAAAATTCAGTTTTATTTTTCTGGTCACATCATCTTTTTTTCCCCCGTCTGGCTGTTCAACAAACAAAATCTCTCCACAGCGTCTTTTTTTCCCGCATTACAGACACAAATATTTACTGAGATTTTTATGTCATAGACCAACACACTGAAAAAAACAAGTATTTCTGCCTATATTCTAGTGCAAATATCTTATTACACCCGAAATTAGAGAAAATTAACTTACAAGTAACTTTATTGTAAGATATAGAAGCTTGTTTTAAGTAAATAAGTCCTTAATATTGATGAGAAAGTTCTAGTTTCATTGGCAGTTTTAACATGTTGAGTCATATTGGGCCGTTACCTAGCAACCTCAGCCGTTACCTAGCAACCCCAGCAGAGTTCCAGCACATTTGGTTTTTCTGACCAACTTCACTTAGAACAGATTTTACTTAGAACAAGACTTTTTCTCCTATCTTATAAGTTAAATAATCTGCCAATAGAACTATACATTTTTAAAAAAGTCAATATTAAGGAATTATTTACAAAAACAAGGTTGTTTAGCTTGCTGAAAAGTTACTTTTAAGTTAGTTTTTGTTTTATTTCAAGTGTAGTAAGATATTTGGTCTAGAAACTAGATCAAAAATACTTGGTAAGATTTTGTGTTTTTGTAGTGCACAGAGTGATATAGAAAAGGGAAGCTCGGTTTACAAATACAAATCTGTGTGGTATGCGTCTTTTCAACACTGTGGAAACCAAAGTGGAGGCAGGAGAGGTTAGGGAACCAATTGTGGAAAAGCTGAAAGTTGATCAAACAATATCCCAAGTTTTAAACATCTCACAAGCTTTGATCATTTATCTGAACATGGACAGAGGAACAACCAACTAAGGTTAAAGCTTAGAGTGTTTTCACATGTGATAATCCGATAGGCTCGGTATGATTTGGGATCAAAATTGCAACATCTGCAACATTTCTTACATTTTTATCTGGTGCGGTTCGCTTTCTCACTGCAATCTGTCTAATAATCAAACTGAAAAACCTGTTCCCCACTTCGCCTGTGGGGGCGCTGTACCAAGACCCACCGAAGAAACAACACAAAAACCTCTGAAGAAGACCAGCGTAGAGAAAAGTGGCATCAGATTTGACTTAATATATTATGTCTCTGAGATTTGAGTTGTTGTAGAATTTCTCCACAGATGCACTTTACTGGTTTATACCATAGACATAAACACGTAGACGCCTCATGGAGCGGGTCGGCCCGTTGCTGCGATACGTAACAGCGTCCGCCATATTGAATGTGGAATATGTGCCAGTAAGCTAATACAAGTAAAATGACCTAACTTTATAAAGTGCTGTTCAACAAAGTATTTTAAATTAATACCTATTATTCCCACATTTTCTCACACACATTAATATATTTGGCAATCAAAGAAATGACTAAAGACAGAGTTTATAACTTTTGATGTGATTATTTAATTGTTTTGGGGCATTTCTGAATAAAAAGCACAATGTTTTTATTTGATAGAAATTATTCTGATCATTTTTGTAATGACATTGATGAACAGACACACTTTCACAGTGTTTAATTAAAGAACATATTTACACAATTCCATAATTCAATGTAGGTATGTAACTGATAGCGAAAATTCAACCTGGAAGACTCTATCACCTCCGTTCGCCCATCGGCGTTATGCTCATCTCCGACCTCAGCTCTGGACCTCACCCGGCGTGTCCAATCATCAGTCAAGCTCTGCATAAAAGGATCCACACGGAAGCCGTCAGCCGCTTCCCAGCTGCGTTCAACCCACCACCGCCCCTTCTCCACCCACATTCTTCGGCTCTCCAGGATGGCACCCTTTCCAGACCTCCACCACCAGTGTCGGGCCCTGGGGGAGAGCATCCCTAATCGGTTATCGGGATGTTCATCGAGTTCACATCAAATCTCAGCTCAGATCAGCTGCCGGGGCCCGAGTGCCAAAGAACTGTTATTCATTGCTGTCATTAAATCTTTTAATTGTTCCTTTTTCTTCGTCTGAGTCTTTCCAGATTGAATTAACGTTTCAAGACAAGAAACAAATAATTTTTGTATTTTAATTATTGTATTTATTTTTTATACATTATTGAGAAATGACTTTTGATTTATAAATCAGTCATTGTCAAACATTAAACTATATTTTTCTTACTTTTTCCAGAGAAAAAATATTTATCACAGTATGCCAACTCTGCTATTGACAGCAAAGAGTGAAAATAATTCTAACAGTAAATAATTTTTATTTCATTACATAAGCTGTATTAATACACTAATACTTCAGATTGAGATATTTAAAAATACACAAAAAGTGAAAGAATAAAACA
>NW_006800284.1:101838-115464 GCF_000485575.1 Poecilia formosa
CGTAAAATGGCGGTGACGTAACGTAGGACACAGCGCTCAGTGAAGCGTCTACGACCAATGCAGTGGTTCTTAACCTTTTTTGAGGTACCGAACCCACCAGTTTCATATGCGCATTCACTGAACCCGTCTGTGGTGATAAATAAAATATAATTCCCCCCCCCAAATTCAAGACATAGGGGTGACCCAACTAGAGTCAAGTTGGGTCACCCCAAAATCACTAAGTCTTCTTAAAAGGTAAAGTTTCTGAGAACAGTTCTTCAAAATATAGTCAGTGTTTTCAGCAAAGTTGAGCTGACTGTCCAGGAACGACCCAAGGTATTTAAAATTTGCCACAGTTTCAACAGGTTGGCCATCGAGAGAAACTGGAACCACTTTAAGGTCTTGTTAAGATCATTTAATTAGCTCTATATTCTTAAGAGAATGAAAAATTAATAATAAATAATAAAGACTTTGCGGTATTCTGATTTAATAATGTAATTATATTAGTGTGTTACCACCTCCATACCACTAGAGGCAGTACCAACCCCGAAAAGATGCAACTAAGGAGCAGATTTAGAAGTACACCAAAAGCTACGGAATTTGGTAAAAACGGTGAGCTTTGCTGAAAAGCGCTTTCGGAACCACAGCTCTTGTGGTTCCATGGGGCCGGGTGGAACCGGTCGCAAGTTGTAATGCGAACACGCTCGGAACCGTTCCGTACAGTGCGAAAGCGCCTAAAGACACAAGTTCAAATCCATTCTGAGAGTGGGGCTCCTTCAATCAGTGCTCTTCCGCAGCACTGATTGGCGAAGCAATGTAACGTGATCCTCTGCAGCAAGTCATGGCAAAGCGGGGCGTCATCACGACTTTACACAAGTGTGTCTTTACCTCCGCGGCAGAGGCTCCGCCGAACCCCTGGGGGTCGAGCGAACCCAGGTTAAGAATCACTGTATTAATCTCTATGGTTTATACATCGCCTGTTTTCTCTCTATATAAATCTATAAACAGTTTGGATCCTGTCAAGATGCAAGAGAGGACTAAGCAAATTTCTCTTTTACAATGGTCAATAATTTAATATTATGGACCAATATGCCGCTGTTAAAATTAGTTTAAAATTTAACAAACCATGGCTCCTATACTTCATGAAATATTTCATCCTGTTTGATTATTATGAATTTTGCCATGTTCTACGAACTAACGAGACAATTAGTCCAGTTGTTTATTGAAGGTTTAAATATTAGCTGTAGAGCGCCACAGCAAAGGGAAACTAATGCTGATAAACGGGTGAAAAACAACCCACTAATATTCTGCTTTTCCTCGCTCTGTGTCGGTTTTACTCTACAAGCTTCAGTCTCGGTTCGGCAGAAGTGAACTGACGACGTTCGAGAGCAGCTAACACTAAGAGGACCAGAGACCGCTCCAAAACCAGGAAATGGACTACGGCGAAAGGCATTCTGGGTAAACACAACCAAAACAAACGTGGTAGAGGGAGAAATGTCCATGAAATGCTCACAGACTAATCTAAAAAAAAAAAAATCTTGCAAATATTTAGACTTTTTGAAATCAGAAAATATTTTTTTTCTAGAAAATTTCTGAGTAATCTAAAAATTTCTGCATTTTTCTCTTCTAATTTTTTTCACACTCAAACTCAGAAATCTTCATGTTTATTCAAGATTTCTGAGATTTATCTCAAAATTTCAGATTTTTTTTCTACCAAGATCTTAACTTTTCAAACAGAAATTTCTACGTTTTTTCTAGAAAGTTTTTTGCAGAAACTACTTCTCTCTCTTTTTCTATCTACAATGGCTTAATTTTCTGTCATAGTAATCTTCTCCAGAAAGATATGTTTGCATAATCATTTTTTTACCTGTCTGCAAAGTAGTTTTAGCGAAAGGTTTCAAATGAGAAAATGTAAAAAAAACAAAAAAAAACAAAACAAAACAATTTGACCTAATTTTAGGTTAATCAGATTCACTATAATTATAGAAAGAAGAGGATGTGAAGACAGTATTCCCCTCAACATTACACCCCCACTGCCAGGCTAAAATATTGATGAAAACTGGGATGGATCCATGTTTTTATGTTGTTTACACTAATTTCTGGTCCAGCATGTGAATACTGCATCTCAAACCGAGACTCATCAGAACAGAGAAAGTTTTCTAATCTGTTATCCTCAGATTTTCATTTGAGTTGCATTGTTTGCATTACAAAAACTCAGCATTTGAAATGAGGTGTGTAATGTTTTCTATATCCTCTACAGTTTGAATAGAATCAGTTTTTAAAGCCCTGATTTTATTCAGAACCTGCACATGCTCAGAAATTTACTGCTTTTACTGCTCTGAAAGTCTGTTCTTCATTTGTTCAAGCAGATTTACAATTTCCACTTCATCAAGACCAGTAATCTCTTGGAAAGATGGTGGGAAAGTTTAAGAACGGACAAAAGCTGCCATGACGGGTCGAGTTACTGAACGCTTTTCTGCAGGATTCATGGCCTTCTTGTCACAGGTATCAAACTGAATCCATAGAAAAACATGAAATTACTTTGGGTTTTGTGCGCTGTAATCAGACCTGTCCACAAAAAAAAATTTGATAGTAACTTTATTTAAAAAAATTACTTTTTACTTTTACTTGAGTAATGTTTTTATGAAGTATTTATACTCTTGTTTGAGTAAAATTTCTGGATAGCTCCACTAAATGAAAAACAAACATGTTTTAACCAAAAGTTCACCAGACACAGACCTGCAGTTTTTGTTAAAGTTTCATAAGTTTTTTAGTGAAAGAAACAGATTTGGATAAATTTCTTTTACCTAATTTTACTTTCTGTTACTTATATGAATTATGGTATTTTTCATTCTTAAAATACCAAAATTTCCACTTCTTGGTCCGTCTCATCATGTCATTTTTAAATATTAAAGTTTTAAGTTTCATTTGGAAAACTGTTTCTTTTTGCCTAATTTTATTTAGTAATTATTTTATTTGTATAAATCATTTTCATGTTGGTCTTTAAAACACCAGAATTTCCACAGCATCTATATATTGTGGTTCAGTTAATGATGTAATTTTTAAATATTAAATCAGTTAGTCAAAACTTGAGTTGCCTTTTCAACAAAAACTTTTTACTTGAGTAAAAATATGTTTTAGTAGCCTCTGATATAAATAAAACTTGATATATAAAACATCTGTTTTGCCAAGTTAACAGAACAGTTTGTCTGAATAAATGTTTACAGAGTCTCTCACAGAGACCCTCATTTCCTATCCAATATTGGTGATAAATTATTTATCAAAACGTAAAGAAGTGACTACAGATCCTGCAGGAAACATTGGTTTATTTACCCAAAATAAAATCCACTGCAGCTTACTTTAGAAAGTAACTTATTAGTAAATGCTCCACCAGTGTGAACTATATCAGAACATGGTGGTGGCAGCATCATGTAAGGGGATCCTTTGACAGGAACAGCTGAAGTGAAGATGAATGAATAAATAAAAGACAAACCAGGCAGAAAAACTGTTTTTCATTCTTCAAAAACACAAAATCTTACCCAGTATCTTTGGTTTAGCTTGTAGTGCCAATATCTTAGTACATTTGAAATAAAACAAAACTAATAAGTAACTTGTAGGAGCTGGTTTTCTTGTTTTAAGTCAATAATTCCACAATCAATAAAAGTTTTATAATTTTTTCTTCTTCCTGCTCCCTTCCAATATTTTTGTACATTGGTGATGAAATGTGTTTTGTTGAGTGAATAAACTTATTGATTCATTAACTGATAATTCCTTAATATTAATAGAAAAGTACTAGTTCCACTGTCCAGATTAATTCACTTATAAAATGTGTTACAAGTGAAATAATCTACCAGTGGAACTAGTACTTATTTTAATTAATATAAAATAACTACTAGTTATTTTATATTAATAACTAGTAATATAGTTACTAGTTATAACTATATTACATTATTATATTACTATAAGATTGTTTCTACAAGATGTAGAAACAATCTTCTACATCTTGCTGAAAGTTACTTATAAGTATTTAAAGTGTACTAAAACTACTTTTAAGGATTTTGTGTTATTGCACCTCTTTGCACCTGAAATCCTTCCAAAATTCATCCATTTTTATGGTTTCTTCTGACACAATTTTAAAAAGTGTATTTAGATTGAGCACCATTTTGTTTCTCTCTCACTTATCTTCAAAACAAATTTCCTGATGCGGATATTTCATTTGTTCTGTCATCTTTCTAATTATGTTATTATTTAGAATAGAGGACACACGTCATCTTATTTAAGCTCACATCTTCAGCTGCCCTCATTTTCGCTCCCCTCGTCCCGGCGATGGTGAGCTGTCCTCAGATGACTTGCCTGTTTGAGCTTAGCGAGCGTCCGTCTGTGCTCTAGCCGGAGCCAGACAGATGGTGACCACAGAGGGTAAGAACGGGAAACCTTTGACATACTTTCTCTCTCTTTTCTTCTCCCTCTTTCTCTCACATTGTTAGACCTCCAAGGCGGCCGTTATTATGTGAATAATAATCTGTTTTAGAGACGTCATTTTGATAAGTTGCTAAAAGTTGGTGAAACGTACCTTTACAATTTGAGTGATTTTTACAACAAAGCAGGGGTGTTCTCATGTTTTTGTCTCTATTTTTGATAACTTACTAAGAAAAACTGCACATAACCAGATTTATTTCCAAATTTGACTCTATTAAAAGGAAAATAATGCAAAATTTACCTTTTGCATGTTTTTGTCCTTCCATTTGGGTTCCTACTGCCTGTTAGAACTGTGAACTGAGTTCAAGCTGGTTTTATATCTGTATTATAATGATAATTATAATACCTTTTATTTGCATAGTGCTTTTGTAAACACTCTAAACCACTTTACAGGGATCATGTAAAATTACAAACAGAACATCAAACAAAACCATAAAAGGACAAGACTTACATACATAGCAAATTAAGAAAAAGAGCATAACCATAAAACAGGAGAGGTGAAAAATAAAATGCTGAGATACTGTTTTATCATCTGACCCTTCTTTAAAGGGGGATATTAGGCAAAAGTCACACTTTGGTAGTTTTTGTGCTTCCATTTAGGTCTCAACTGCCTCTTAAGCTCTTATAAAACTGTATTTAAAAACACCCAGCCACTTTTTGGCAATAAGTTAAAGTTTTTTCATATCTTGAAAACGATCAGTTTCAAAAACCTTCAGAAAAGAATGTCACAAAACAGCAGGCACTGCCCGTTACCTAGCAACCCAAGCTGAATTCCGTCGTTACCTAGCAACCTTGGCCAAGTTACGCCCGTTACCTAGCAACCCAAGCTGAATTTCTTTTGTTACCTAGCAACCCAAGCTGAATTCCAGCACGTTTTTTCAGTTTGCCATTGTATGTGCTGTACAGTGGCTACTGGAAAAAATAAGTGTTTTGTTGTTGACTTACCATCCAGAAACCACTTGCTGTATTGTTGTTGGTTGTGCAGGATGCTCTGTTAATGCTTTTCAAAGAGCGCCGGTTTTGTAATTGCGCATCTGTTTTCATCTGTTTTCACATGTGAGTGTAAATGTTGAGTTGGGGGGGCGCAGCCAGCAGCAGCTTATTTGGATTTAAAGTGACAAGACGCCCTAAAACGGCTCATTCTGGAAGGACCTCAAACTGAACCAACTAAAATCGTAATTTTGTCCAAAAAAATGTAATGAACATGTTTTGTATCACTTATAGACCAATCCCAACCTGTTCAAGGAAGCATAGTGGGTCATCTTTTAACATAAGGTTTAAGTGTTTCCATCTTGGAAGAGGAATCAAAGCACTTCTTCTGTGCTCATTAGGTTATTGTGAACTCACCACTGTTTAATAGGATGTGTTTGCTGCCCAGGGTCTTCTCTGCAGGATACCATTAAAGCAGTGGGACAAGCATCAACTGGCAGCCTCACAAACGCTGGACAGGAAAGGGAAGCCAAACACTAATGGCTGAGATCATGAGGCCAGCCGAGGGCAGAAGAGGTTAACAAAGTAACTAGCGTGACAGCCAGTGATTGGCATCCGTCAGCTCTGGGTTTGGTCAGCACTGAGTTACAAAATATTTTAGTTCCTTACTCTAAAAATAAGCTACAAATGTCACAAAATACAGTCATAGTAAAACTTTTAAACACATTTTCAGATGGTTAATGGTACAAGTTTGTCTGAGGATAATAAATGCATCAAAGAACATGGAACTTTAATGTGTAAAAAAATTCAGAATTGTTTTAAAAACACTTACAGGAACTAAATGTAATCTTCATCCTTATGTCTTTGAAGAATCCCATGCAATTACTTTTTTTTTTCAAACCAAGCATTCGCATGTGAAAGGATGGCAATTATATTGGTGCATCATAATTTTGTTACTTTTATTTCCAACAGTATTTTCTATTTTACGCTTATTTTCTTTTTTGTCCCTCTTTTAAACACAAAATGCAAATAAAATCCTGTCAACATTGGTGGTTAAAAACCCTTTATGATCCCTCTTTCCTTTCCTGAATGTCTTAAAGGTGACCTATTAGGTTTCCTTAAGCAGGTTAGGACAGGTCTGTGGTCTACACCAAACTTGTTCATCACATGTTTTGCACAAAATTACTCTTAGATAATGAGATTTTAGTCTGGTCAGTTCTGCCTATTTTGAGCTTTTTTAGGGCATCTTTCACTTTAAATCCAAATAAACTGCTGCTGGCCGCAAACGGATGCGCAATTATACAACTGTACATCTCTGAAAAGCATAAGTGGAGCCTTCTGCACAACCAACAAGAATGCAGCAAGTAGTTTATGGTGAACAACAAAACACTTGCCTTTTCCAGCAGCCATAGTACAGCACATACAGCAGTACAACCCCCTGATTACAGGGGTTGCTAGGTAACAAGCTGGGCTCAGATTTTAAACTGATATCATCAGATTGTAATTAACAACAATGGTGACTATTACTGGCATTTTACTTACATGTTCCTCTAAATTTAAACTTTACAATTTGTAATAATTTAATTTATTTACTGTTGATCATGCTGCTGTTTAATTTTACTGTTAATTTCTTTATATTATCAGTTTTAAAGCTTAACTTCTGAAATCCTAACCAGGAACTGGACATGCTAATTTGCCCTTAAAATGTAATTTTAATAAATAAATAAAACATCTCTTATAAAACATTCAAATCAAATCTAAACAATTTGAAAAAGCAGGAAGTGCTTGTTTGTGTCAGAATCATTTGCATTTCTAACAAAAAGTCAAACACAAAGTTAAAAGAAATGCCAGAATAAAGGGTTTTATTCTCTTCAACTAAACTTCATGTTTTGGAAAGAGAGATAAAAACAACATATCTGAGAGAAAACACAAGAAAAGCTTCCTCAACATAAGTTTCAGTCTCACAAAAAGCTTTTATTAATGTTCTCCACCTCCCACATAGAACTGAGAAACTTTTGTTCAAATAATCACAACTTGACAGTTTGGTTGCATAACGAGGCGCTTTTAATTTGTGTTTCCATTTTTAATGTGTTTGTGGGGGTGGTGAGATGTTTTTTAGGAACTAAAAACACCTACTTACTTATCGTCCGGCGTGTGGTAAGTAAGTAGGTGTTTAGAAAGAAAAACAACCAGAAGGAGAAATCATATGAATTAAACACGATTTAACAATATTGCGGTTATACACTATTATGTTAATGTGAATAAATCTTTTAATTCTTTGAATAAAACATATCTGTAGGCTGAATCATTTTCCAGGCACATATTGAAAAAGTAATCTTCACATTTCTGTATATTTGTCAAGATTGGTTTAGATTATTCACCATTGTTTAGCTAAACAAAACAAAAACATATGACCACTAATCTACAAGAATCTAATCAAAAATTATATTTAATCAAGAAATGTATCATTCAAACTTGCACCAATTAAACAGATCACACTGTTTTCTATTTTTCTGTTAAACTTTTGTGTTTTAAATCAAGATGTCTGGAATAGTGACATTAAAAGTGTGAAATTCACAATGTTCTGCTGTGTCAGGACCAGGTACGTCACTTTTTCTAGTCACCATCTTAATTTTAAAAATATTTTTAAAGCTTCAAATGTGTATTTTGTAAATGCGTTTCAGTTCTCTATGACTGAATTACAATTAATACATAAAATAACTAGAAAGACGGTCATGTTGTCAGTTTCGTTTTCAGTTCCAAGCATTTAGCATGCTGAGGTGAGTTGAAATGGCTTACCATGAGATTAAGTTATTGTTATGCATTATTGCTGCAATGTTGGTGTTGCAGATTAATCAGCTGTGTAGCAGTGATAAAAAGCAGTTTGAAATGATTTGGAAAAATACAATTATTTTTACGTGATTTCTGGGGCTCTAATTCAGTGATAATCAAGGGATTCAGAAAGCTGTGTTGTCACTGACGGCTGTACTACAGAATATATTTAATGGAGATGCAGCTTTTTGATTAATTAGTTAATGATTAGTTGATAAGTAGCTAGTTTCTTAAAATCTTGATTTTTCTCTTCTATGAACGGTTTTTTTCAACACATGAAAGGCTATATTTTCATAGTATGCAGAATTTATATATTTAAAAAAAAATTCTCAACTTCATTAAATGCTGACTGAATCAACACAAATGGTATTTTTTTATGTTATTAAAAATGTTGTTATATTTAGAAAATATAACAAAACCGGAACCTTTTAGGTTAGCTTCTTGTTGCATCTAAACCAGTGGTCCCCAAACTACGGCCCGCGGGCCAGATCCGGCCCGCCTCCACATTTGGTCCGACCCCCACAACAATACCAGAGAGCATTTAGATTTATTTTCATATACTGTATTTTCCGGACAATAAGCCGCTACTTTTTTCCTACGCTTTGAACCATACGGCTTATAGCCTGGTGCAGCGTATATGTGAATTTTTCTTCAACCACCAGGGGGCTCTTTAGCAGGAAGTGAATCATTGGAAGTCAAAATTGGAAATAAAAGAAGAAAATGGAATTAGGTTTTAATAGGGAATTGAAATTTGAGAATGTTGTTAAATATCATTGAGGGGATAAAGAAGATTTTTTGTTTTTTTAAATAATACTGGGATCATTATGAGAATTTGAGGTATAGATATTAGGATCAGGTAGATGGCAGTAGTGCAACAATAATGGATGCAAGCTGCTGTTGTAATCTAAAGGAGAAGAAGAAGAAGAAGAAGAAGAAGAAGAAGAAGAAGAAGAAGAAGAAGAAGAAGACAGTAAGGAGATTTTTCTCTTCAAACTCATACGCCCTCATAGTCAATTCAGTTAAATCTAAACTTGGCAACTTTTTCTTTTTCAACCATAATAAATGTGATATTCAATTGACCTTTTATGACTCAAATTTTGGCTGTCCGCCCCCTCTGCTGCATCGTTGTGGAAAACCTGGAGCGGCAGAGATATCTGCGGCTTTTAGTCCAGAAAATACTGTGTTATTTCCTGGATTTTTTCTGTGAAAAACCCAGAGAGGGTTATTTGGTTATTATTTATTTCACTAATAGCGTTATTATTTATTTCCTGACTTTTATTCTGTAAAGAACCCAGAGAGGGCTATTTGATCGTGCTTTCTGGAAAACAGTAAATTTTTACATTTAGGCACTCAGTTTGTCTCACTTTTTCTGTTACAAACTGACTCCGGCCCCCACCAAAGAAGGGAAAAGTTATGTGGCCCTCACAGCAAAAAGTTTGGGGACCCCTCATCTAAACAGTTACAGCTGCTCTTTAAAAATGTTTAAACTTTCCTCCATTAACTGCGTTAAGTAACCGTTTTCTGAATAAGCGCCATTAAGATGAAACTTTAGGAAGTTTTCAACGGTCTATTTTTAAAAACAAAACCACTAAAGGGCATTTTGCGTCCCGAAGCGGACTCTATTGAGCGTTTCTCTTTCTTATGATAATGCACCGCCGCCATTTTAGTTTCTGTATAACTGGATCCGTCACAGCGGCGCCCTCTGCTGGATGGCGGCCAAATTACAACACTAGACAGTTTGTGTATGTTATTAGATCAAATACAATGAATTTTAATCTAGTAAAACGTTATTCGACAATCATTCGTAAAAGTACCCAAAGATTTTACTGAAGTAAGAGTAGTACTACTTCAGGTTATTTTTACTGAAGTAAAAGAAAAAAGTATTTGGTAAAACGTCTACTCAAGTACTGAGTAACTGATCAAATTATCAATGATTTAATATTTTAAAATTACATAATCAGACGGATCAGAATTTAGATAGAAAGTTGGGTATTTTAAGGACCAAAATGTCAATAATTCATATAACAGCAACAAACATAAAAGTAAAATCTGGTGAATTCTGGTTGGAACATGTTTGTTTTTCAGTCAGTGGGTAGAAAATCCAGAAATTTCACTCAACTAAGAGAATAAATACTTCATAGTAAAATTGCTCAGAAGTAAAGAGTACAGCGTAGGAAAAATAAATTTTTTCAAAAAAGTTACTCAAATAAAATTGAGTAAATGTAAAGTTAATTCTGATTTGTTTGCATTCCTAATATTCACTATTGTTGCAATTATGCTACTAGATCAAGACAATATGTATAATTTAAAACTTAGTTTTATTGTTATAAATATGATTTCTGTTCATTTGCAAGCAATTTATAAAATATTTAAATTCAGTTTTCTGCTCTAATTGTCACAGCTCTTTTCAACAGGGTGGAAAAATAATGCAACGTCTAAAATAACCGTTTGCCTTCTGCTGTTTATCGCAAGGAGTGTTTTTCTCACAGATTTAGACCTGAATTTAGTCCAAATTTACACCTTCTCATCGCAGATGTTACTTGTTGACATGCTGTGAGCAGGCGGGTAGCTTTCTAACGCGGAGCGAGGAGGGGGAGAAAAAAGAGAGAAGCAGAGAAGCCACGCAGCGGTGGGACTTCGCTGTTTCATCGACTCAAAAGTTCAGATGAGGACGCTCTCTGCCTCAAGATTAGCCACAGTTTCTTAGCCACGGTCTTTCACAGCAGACCAAAACACGGAGATTTGAAGAAATTTCACCTCATATTTCCAGTTCTCCTCATTTACTGTTTGTATTGCTTGTGTGGGGATTTTTGAGGCACATCAAAGATGAGGGGAGGGACGAAAAAAGAAAAACAAGACACAAATCTGAAACAAAAAAGGTTAACCGTGGTAATTTGGTTGACACATAAATGGCTTCAAGGCTATAGGCCTGGGGGGCGATGGTGGCCTGAATCATTAACGCGTAATGAGAAGCAGAACGTATGTGGAGTACGTGCTTAGCATGCATGTCTGCTCCCAACAATTCAAACCTGACCAAAAAAAGTTCAATTTTCCACGATGTTAAAGACTAAAATGTGCTCTTCTGTCTTCCACACTGTGTTTTCTCCGTTATATTTTTAGTGATGTCTTTCTAAACTATGCAGGAAGGGCCTCTTAAGGCCGTCAAGGGAAGCCTCTCCAGGAGTTTTAGATCTGGTAACTTGAAACATCCCTTGGAAAGAAGAAAAATATAAAGTAGAATAACTTATAAATGTCAGTTCGACGACTCAAAGAACCCATGGCTGACTCACAAGCATAGGCAGTGATTTGTGCAGTGACATGAAAAAAATAAAAAATAAGTTACAGCTGTAATGTGGAAGCTCTCCAGAAGAGATCTGATCTGTCAGATAAAGGGAAATAAATAAAGTGTGCACATTAAATCAAAATATGCCTTCATAAAGATCCTTAGCTGTTTGGTTCTAGCGCTGGACATCTCTCTTTTGACGATCTAATTCATGACTAATTGTGGGGGAAAGGATGCCTTTGTGATTTGTTACTGCGCTCAGTCACGTCTCAGCTTACTATCCAGAAGATGTGACACATTTCCAGTCAAGATGTTTTTGTTACGGGAAGAACCCCGAAAAATGGTTCCCGACAAAGTGAGTCAGTTCCTCAAAATTAATTCTTCTTTCTGGTAAGAAGCTGAGTCTGCTAAAAGGAAACCTTACAGTCCAACATGATTACCTTTTTAGTCTGTTTAGTATGTGTAGCTTTAGCCCTTCTTTGTTCGTCTCATGTCCGGCAGGTTGACTGATTTATTTTACAAGAGATGAAATCAAGTTGGTGGTTAACATCAGTCCAGCAGCTTCTTACAGATACAATAAATATCCCTAAACAAACTACAGAGCAACAGCTTCCAACATTTAGCAACAGCTAGCAGTTGTAAGATTAAACATAGCTAAAATGCACATCATTAATAATAAAATTTTAACTATTTTAATAATAGTTAAAAATGTGAACAAAACATAGC
This sequence comes from Poecilia formosa, assembly GCF_000485575.1. Lineage (NCBI taxonomy): Eukaryota > Metazoa > Chordata > Actinopteri > Cyprinodontiformes > Poeciliidae > Poecilia > Poecilia formosa. Next base: position 114,068 of record NW_006800284.1, read on the forward strand.
AAAATTACTCATGTCTTGATTTGGTTACTTTTCTTACAACTGGTACTTTTTCCTTAATATTAATGAATTATTGACTTAAAACAAGCTCCTGCCAAAACGTTACTTTGTAGTTGGTTTTACCTTATTGGCATTAGAAACTAGACCAACTCTTGGGAAGATTTTGTGTTTTTGCAGTGTGAGTTAAGGTCCAAATTGCTGCCAAAATGCATTTCCTCCTAGAAATGTGTGTATTAGAGAAAATGTGTAATCTCCCAATGGGAAGTTTGGTTAACCTTCCCAGTCAGCTGAAAACTGAAACTCTTCTGTTAAAGTCCCGGTCCATGTGCATTCTGGACCTCGCGGTCAAAGCAAGGGCTTAGTGTAATTCTCAAGTTCAACAGGATTTGTATTAGTCTGAAAAGGGTCAGTAAGGTTAGGAGTTTCTAAGTAGTAGTGTTTAAATCCTTCCTAAGCTTTTCCACCACAACACCGCGCACACACACTGCTCTGGACTCGCTTTGCCGACGTGAAGCAAGGCAGACAAGCAGAAAGGCAAAAAAGGATGATTGCAGCAAACACATGTGCGAGTCGGTTAAATCCTTCCAGGATTTCCGGAGGAAATAATCAACCACAGTCCATAACTCTTAACTGAGGTTGGTTCAGTGTTAGTGCTTTGGTTTTGACTTAATTGTTTGTTTACTAGAGCTTCAGTTTCAAAGGGTCAACCTGATTTACACGGATACGCCACAGCTTAGCTGTTATACAATATCATTGACTGATAGGACTCCTCTGTCCAGTGAGCCGGCAGCCATATTGGGGAGAAAGAAGTTTAAGTTCTGTCTGTGGAAATCATTGATTATTTAAAGTGATTGATTTAATGCCTTCCTGGTGCATTTGATTGTAGCTGTGACCATGAAGATATCTGAGTTAGTGATGCTTTGAGCAGATTACAGATCAGCTCTTTCAGGTCAGGTCACAGGAATCACTTAACAGGCGGATATGAGATTCTCATGGTGCGTGTGTGAAAAACTAGGCCTGCAACTACCGAGTATTTTAGTACTCGAGTAAAAACACAAAATCTTACTAAGTATTTTCTCTAGTTTCTAGTGCAAATATCTTAGTACGCTGGAAATAAGAGAAAACTAACTTATACGTTGGGTATTAACTATGGTTACATGTGCTTGAGTAACTTTTTTGACAAAATGTTATAAATTTTTACTATGCTGTACTTTTTACTTTTACTAATATTATCATGAAGTATTGCTACTCTTACTTGAGTAAAATAAAAATAAAAAGATTTGAAACTGGAAAAAGTGTTGAAATTGACAAAAATGCAAAAAAAAATGCTTTTCAAACAGAAGGTGTTTTTCAGTTTTTAGGGGTTTTCTTTCAATTTCAAATCTCTCTCTTTTTTGTTT
>NW_006800284.1:116527-119111 GCF_000485575.1 Poecilia formosa
AAACAAAAAAGAGAGAGATTTGAAATTGAAAGAAAACCCCTAAAAACTGAAAAACACCTTCTGTTTGAAAAGCATTTTTTTTTGCATTTTTGTCAATTTCAACACTTTTTCCAGTTTCAAATCTTTTTATTTTTATTTTCAATTGCTTATTTTCAGTTTAAAATAATTTTCACAGTTTCAAACTTTTCTTTCATCTTTAAATCTTTTTCCTGAGCTTCAAAATATTTTTTTAGTTACAAATCGTTTTTTTTTTTTCAGTTTAATTTATTTTAAACAAAGTTTTTGGCTTCATTTTAGCTCCATACACCTCCCCCCAGCTGGTAACACAACATAAATAATCACTTTTAACAGCATTAATCCTTTAATCTCTTGTCTTTTAAACGTTATGCAACATTATTGGCAGCTGTCTGTCAGGGCTGCTATTTTTGAAGTTTTTCTGGGAGTTCCTGGCTTCTCGCTCTGGCTTTGTGGAAGAATGACTTGCGGTGTGTATTATACATGCAATTTATTACTCACTGAGAGGTTCTCTTCGTAAATCAACATTTATGAGAAAACTATGTGGGGAACCGCAGCATATTCCACTTTAAACAACACAGATTTAAACAATGGTACAATACCAGATAATTGCATTGTAGTTGATTTGCAGGCAATTTATCTAATTTGCTTAAACACTGGTCTCTGGAAAATCCACATTAAAGGTTGAACTGGACCGGATGCTCAGTATGGGATTGGAAATAAAGAAGAAGAGGAAAACTATCTTTTATTGTTTCACAGTGGGGAAATTCAGGAGTCACAGTAACAAGTTACAGAAAGAAAGAACTTCATATAAAAATCTGAGTAAAAGAGAATTTACAACATAAAAAATCTACAAAATGCAGGTTTAAAAATTAATTGTGATTGATTCATATTAAACCCCCTTAATATGACCGGATGCCCCTCCCCCCCTTCCTGTGACCAGATGCCCCCCAGATGTTAAAGTTCAGGTGAACTTTAACATCTGCTCTCCATAAACTCCTCCCGACCTCTTTGAATTAGCCAATAGAAAAACAGAATAATTTACTTGTAAGTTAGCAGTGAATAAATAAATGAATATATTCCAAACAATGTTGGCTGCTGAGCTTGACAAGTGAAAGGGATGAGTGCGCTTGATTCTTTTCGAGGTGCGTGCCGGTTGGGTGGAGATGGTGAAAACATTCAAAGTGTACCATTTACTGTTTTAATTTGACATATAGTACTATACCCAGAGAAGTTGAAATAGATTAGGAATGTTGTAACTACCTCTGGTTTTAAACAGATTATCTTCTTGATACACAGCGTTAAACGGAGTGACCCTGGCCCTGCACACCAAAGCATTTGTGCGTGTGTGTGTGTCNAATAATTAGGTCATTAGCAAGGCTCAGGAGAACCGATCTACACAGGGAGGAGGTAATTAAGCCATTTCATTCCACTGTTTTTTACCTGTGGCACATCTAAACACTGAAGGACAGCGGCCCTTGAGGACTGGAGTTTGACACCCCTGTCATTGTGAATGACAACCTGAGACCAACAGGTTAACCAAAAATTCACCAGACACACACCTGTAGTTTTTTAGTCTCATAAGTTTTTCATTTTAAGAAACTTCCTTTTTTTGTTACTTATATGGATTATTGTGATTTTTGTCCTTAAAATACCAAAATTTCCTCTTAAATTTATATTTTGGTTCATCTGATGTAGTAAATCTTAAGTATTAAATGACTGATACTCAGTACTTGAGTAGACATTTTACCAAATGCCTTTTTACTCTTAGTTTAGTCATTTCTTGGATGTCTACTTTTAATTTTTACTTCAGTGAAAATATGTAGTGAAGTAGTGCTAATCTTACTTGATTACAGTGTTTGGGTACTTCAGCACCTATACCCATAGGGATTTATTTTAGGTCAATAATTCCATAACAGCTTAAAAACAAAATAAACTAAACCAAAAATACTTGGTCTCTTCCAACTTACATGCAGTGAAAAACCAGCCGACCAAACGTGCTGGAGCTCTTCTTGGGTTGCTAGGTAACGGGTCGGGCTCAGCTGGGGTTGCTAGGTAACGGTGCATTGCCCATGGAATGTGACTCAACATGTTACAAGTGAAATAATCTGCCATTGGATCTAGTAGTTTTTCATCAATATTAAGAAATAATTTACTTCAAACAAGCTTCTATATCTGAAAACTTATAGATTTGTCTTATTTCAAGTGCACTAAAGGTATTAGCACTAGAAACTAGACTAAAATACTCAGTGAGAATTTGTATTTTTTGCAGTGTAATTGGACAAATAAATTGACACATTCGGCAGGTTTGTCATATTACCATCTAAGACCATTTTGTACAATATTAAAAACCCATAAGAAATGCAAATAAACAAATGATTAAATTAATTTTTTAAATAAGAAAACAAACATTTTATTACCTTAAGCAGAAAAGTTTGATTATTTGCAGCAAAAAACGCATCTGCAGTTAAAAAATACTTAAAACACTTGGAGGTCTGGCTATGACTTATTCAGTTACAAATCTTTTTTTTTTTTCAGTTTAATTTATTTTAAACAAAGTTTTTGGCTT
>NW_006800284.1:121677-153014 GCF_000485575.1 Poecilia formosa
AAAACTCTGCTTTTGACCAGCACAGAAAGAAGAACCTCATAAGGGAAGAGGACTGACCTTTGCCCTGCACACCAAAGCATTTGTGTGTGTGTCCCTGCGTAAGAGCGGGTAGATACCTCTGACGGAAAACAAGTTTAACTGTTTTACTGCTTTATTTATGGTAGCTCGACTAGTCAGTGCTGACTCAGTTTGTAATTTCCTTCATCCGTTACGAAAACAGTCACTTAAATTTTAAACTCTGATAGATACATTTCTGTAACACCTGCTAGTGTGATACATTTCAGTAAAAGTTCCTGATCTGTAAATTTATTTCTTAAGAATATGTGATGGGGACTAAACAGGTGAGGCTACTGCTCATCTTTATCTTTCAGTTTTCCCCAAAGTTGAAAGTTTTTTACATTGCATATCCAGGCTCCAAGAGTTGCTCCAACATGGTAAATTGTTTTGTTACCTTTAAAATTATCTACAGCTTTTGTCTCTGACCTAAATGCTGCATGTTTCTTGGCCCTAATGATTCTTTGCCTCCATCCATTATCGTACACACTTAAGTGTGTTCACTAACAAAATATAGTTCACCTGTAGTTGTTACTAAAACTTATAAATGACCAATGTCAACCATCAGTCTGTATTAAAATATTTAATACAATTTGTATTATTTATTTAGATTTGATGTTTTGATGTGAGCACTTGGATTTCTATCAATTTATTGAATGATGCTCTATGTAAATATTTATCAAACTGAATGGCCATTCAGGTTTTATATAGTTTCTTTCTTTTCTTTCAGTGTTTGTTGCAAAAATTCAAATATATACTGCCTATCAACCAACAATTCAATCAGTGAATCTTTGCTTTTTTTTCTCAAGTAGCCCCTCTCACAGAGACTTACTTACATCTTCTGACACCTGGCCCGGTCACAGGAAGTGGGGAGGGGTTTAATATCAATTAATCACGGTCATCCATCAATCGTCCGATTAAATTTTGACAGAAGGTTGTCCATATGTCTCTCTCTTAAGCTGCACACCTCACTGCAAAAACACAAAGTCTTACCAAGTATTTCTCTTTATTTTCTAGTGCAAATATCCAACTAATTTAATATAAACTTTTTCATAAAGATGTAGATGCTTACAAATAATTGAATATTGATGTTTTTTGTAATGTAGTTCCACTGCCATATTATTTTACTTATACTAAGAAATAAAATAATCTACCTTTGGAACTAGAACTTTTTCATCAATATTAAGGAATTATTTACTTAAAATAAGCTCCTCTTGCTGAAAAGTTACTTGTAAGTCAGTTTTGTCTTTTTTTTTTAAGTGTACTAGGAAATTGACGCTAAAAACTAGACCAAATATTTTGTGTTTTTTGCAGTATATTCAGTTTGTTCAGGTTCAGGTTAAAATGAATAAAAATACTACTCAATATGTCTTTATTATTATAATTTTATTAATTGTTAAGTAAAATACATAGTTGTTGATGGGATAGTTTTAGACCCTAAACTGCAAAATCTCAAAATCTTACTGAGTAATTTTGGTCCATTTTCTAGTGCAAATATCTCAGTACACTTGAAATAAGACAAAACTAACTTATGAGAACATTTTCAGCGAGAAATAGGAGCTTGTTGTAAGTTAACAATTCTCTAATATTGATGAAAAAGTTCTCGTTCCTCTGGCAGATTATTTCACTTATGTGAATTATTGACATGAAACAGCTCCTATATCTTGTTGAAAAGTTACCTGTAAGTTAGTTCTGTCATATTTCAAGTGTATTAAGATATTTACAAGAAAGTAGACCAAAAATACTTGGTAGGATTTTGCATTTTTTGCAGTGTGTAGATCAAAATGACAGACAAGGAAACGGTTTTCCAACCTCTGAGCTGAAAAGACAAACTGTAGCTCATGAGGAAGGATGAGCTCAGATATTTACTTTTATGGGTTTTTGTCTGTGTACAGCACTTCCTGTGTCATCAGCATTGTATGTTCGTTTCTTTTCAGAGTATAAACGTTACAGCTCAGTGAGCTAACGCTGCTAAGATAAAGTTGTGTTGATGTGAGTGTTGTCAGCTGTAATCAAATTTTAGATAAATGTTGAGAGAACCATTTTGTGTTTGCAAGAACATTTCAAAATCCTCATCTAAATTCCATCCTTTATTGTGGGGATTGTTTATCCGTAGCAGATTTACCTTGAATGAACCAAAGTATTTGGCTGTGGGTAGACGTGGGCGAGAAAAAGAGACAGAGAGAGAAAAAAAAGGAGAGACGACTGTGAGCAATCTGAGCTGGCGTAGCAGGAGGCTGATTTATAATTAGAGTGAATGTTTGTTCAGTTCCCCCGCTGTTCTGGTGATGGCTCTATTGCATAAAGAGGCCGAATTGCTGCTGAGAGCTTAATTTGAATTCTGAAGCATCTTTCAGCGTTCGCCGATGATCTCAAAAAGTCTGGGAAAGTCACGAGTTGGAGCTGAATTTTCTTTCATTTTTTAAATTTACGTCATCTGCAGCTATCGCTTTGATCTGATTCACAGCAGAAACACAAAATTATGGCAAGTACTTTGGTCTAATTTCTTATGCAAATATCCTGTTAGACTTGAAATAAGATGAAACTAACTTTCAAGTAACTTTTTAGATACAGGACCTTGATTTAAGTAAATAATTCCTTAACATTATCCCATTGGCAGATTATTTCTCTTATAAAAAGACATTTTCCCAAGTTATAATTGAAATAATCTGCCTGTGAAACGAGTACTTTTTCCTCTATTTTAAGGAATTATTTACTTAAAACAAGCTCCTTTTCAAGCTTGCTGAAAAGTTACTTGCAAGTTAGTTTTGTCTTATTTCAAGAAACTAAGCCAAAAATACTTGGTAAAACTTCATATTTTGCAGTGTTGTTTCTGAAAAGTAAGTCAACAACAAAACGAGTGTCTCTTCCAGTTGATATACAGTGAAAATCCAGCTAACCAAATTCACCAGAGTTTCACTGAGGTTGCTAGGTAACGGGCTGGGCTCGCTGTGGTTGCTAGGTAACGGGCTAGGCGTGGCTGTGGTTGCTAGGTAACAGAACCGTGTGCATGGAATGTACTCAATATGTTATAATGTTATTTAACATTGTGAAATAACATTATTTTACAATGTTATAAGTGAAATAATCTGCCAGTGGAACCAGAACTTATCAATATTAAGGAATTATTTTCTTCAAACATTCTCCTTTATCTGAAAAGTTACTGATAAGCGAGTGTGTCTTATTCAAGGCGTACTGAGATATACTAGAAACAAAACCAAAAAGTTATACACAAAACCTTTTTGGTGTAGTTTCTAGTGTAACTACACTTGAAATAAGACAAAACTAACATGTAAGAAACTTTTCTGCATCATGTACAAGCTTGTTTTAAGTCTATGATTCATTCATTTTGATTAAAAATAGTACGAGCTCCCCTTATAGATTATTTCACTTATTACAAGAATTTTTTTTATGTGATATAATTGAAATAATATAGTATTTTTTTTCCAATATTCAAGACTCACTGATTTAAAACAACTTTTATATCTTACTGAAAAGTTACTTGCCAGTTTATTTTGTCTTATTTCAAGAGCACTGAGATATTTACACTAGAAACTAGACTACAAAACTTAAGATTTGTGTTTTTTCAAGTTGAATATTGGTTAAAATAAATGAAAATACCACTAAATATATCATTATAAAAAAAATACTAGTAAAAATAAATAATGATTGGACTTGGGTTTTTGCAGTTCATTTAAACTGGGTCACAAACGTAACATATATTTAAAGTACAGAGCTGAAGAGTGGATTAGAATATTTAACATTAGCAAAGATTAAAAAATGGTCAAATGCAGAATGTTTTGATATATGCTATTGAGAGAAAAAGGAGATCTAAATCAGATTATTGTAAAGTATTTCTCTCCTCGTGGGTTTTATCTGTTTTTACTTTTATTTGTCAAACTGAAAAGCCTCAAATGACCAAACACATTTTAACATCAGGCAAATTTAACTTTGTAATGATGTGTTGTTTGGCAGGGCCAAGGCACAGACTTCCACTGTTGAAGATTTTAATAAAACACAAAGAAACATACAATCCTGGAAACAGATGCAGGACGCAGAGACACAGGAAATGGCATGGAGGAAATATCAAGGCATAAAAACGGACAATCCAGCGAGGAACAAAGGAAAACTCCAGAGCTTAAGACTTAAACAAAAACAAAAGTTCAGGCGGACGACTCGGATGCAAAGTCTGGAACAAAATCCTACGTTTTGTTTTTTTATTATTATTAATATTTTAGCGGATTACTGTTGCAATGCAGCAAGAAAGTCCTGAGTTCAAATCCCAGGCCTTGGACTTTCTGCATGGAGCTTGTTCTCCCCACCAGAGCCGGGCAGTAACTATTTACATTTACTCACTTTGACTGAGTAACATTTAGTAAAAACATTACTTTTAGGTGCACAGTGCAAAAACACAAAATCTTACCAAGTATTTTTGGTCTTTGGTTTGTTATTTTGTTTCCTTCTAATTCATGTAAAGCACTTTGAATTGCCTTGATGGTGAAAATGTGCTATATAAATAAAATTACCTTACCTTACCTAATTTTGTGAAAATATCTTTGCACACTTGACAGAAGACAAAACTTACAAGTAACTTTTTTGTTTTTTATAGCAAAAATAGGAGCTTGTTTCAAGCCAATAATTCCTTAATATTGATGAAAACGTTCTAGTTTCACTGACAGATAATTTTAATTGTGTTGAGTCACATTCTATCGGCTCTGTGCCATTACCTAGCAACCCCAGCCAAGCCCAGCCCGTTACCTAGCAACCAAGGTGGTGCTCTGGCACATTTGGTCAGCTGTTTTTTTTTGTTTTGTTTTGTTTTTCCACTGTATATGTTGGAAGAGATGCTTGCTTTGTTCTTGACTTACTATTCAGAAACAACGAACCAAAAATAGAAACTTTTACCAAGTATTTTTATTTTAGTTTCAATTATTCTTTAATATTGGTGCAAAAGTACTAGTTTAGATTGTTTTACTTATAACATGAAAAAATATATTAGTTGAATCCTTCTTTTAAATATACTATGTTGGAGACAGGCGCAGTCCTGTCGCACACGATGGATAATGGACTTGAACGCCCAATTGCATTCACTTCAAGGTCCCTGTCAAGTGCCAAACGCAATTATGCACAGATAGACAGGGAGGCCCTTAGCCTAGTATGGGGTATCAAAAAGTTCCACCATTACCTCTATGGCCGAAGGTTTACCTTAGTGACTGATCATCAGCCCCTAGTGTTAATATTCAATCCACGAAAAGGTGATGTCAGCTGCGCGACTACAGCGCTGGCCCTGTGGTTTTCAAGACATAGAGGTCTGGCTTGTGTGTTTGGTCACCGTAGACCACATCCACTTTAAGTTTCCCCTTTTCCTCAGGTGAAGTGAGACTAAAGTGAAGTTCAGCAAAGAAGTCACGTTCATGTTACCTTCAAGTTGAATCCTTCTTTTAAATATACTATGTTGGAGTAAAGACACAACAATATTGTAAGTTAAATAATCTGCTAGTGGAAATAGTACTCTTTTGTCAATATTAAGGAATTATTAAAACAATCTCCATTATATCTGCTGAAAAGTTACTTATAATATAGTTTTGGTAATTAGATATATGCACAAGAAACTAGACCAAAAATTCTTGGTCATATTTTGTGTCGCTCATCTTTTTATCTTCTCTGCATATTCTGCGATTGTTTGCTGTTTATGATCAGCTCAAACAAAATAAACACTTAATTGTCCCATCTCTGCGGTTACTGTGTAATATTGTGAAAGAAAAATGATCCTCATAAAACAAAACATGAAAACTTGCTACATTTTCTTACAAATTATGACTATAAACAGTCTAAACATTCAGTAGCACCAACCAAATTAAGCTGCAGCTTAGAAACAACCTCAATGCATTTTGCATTTGCCCTGTAGAAAGACTTAAAGTATGCAAGTAATTGCACGCAGTATCACTGTGCAGCTTGCATTTAAAAGCATGCAGAATTTTATTAGAGGTTTACTGCCAGCTGTGCTCTTTTGTTTGACATGGAGCTACAAACACGAATGAGTAAATGTTGTGTTGTGATGGTAATGCTGTCTGCCTTGTGATTCTTTATGCCACCCAAGAGGCTTGTTTGTCTGCTACATTCAGTCTTCTTCTAGTGTAAACTGATAGTCAAACATATAAGATCATAATCTTAGCTTTCTGTAGGTCACAGTTTGTGCCATCATGGCGCGATTTCAAGACGTAAACAAGGCGGGATATATGTTCGCTTTTAACTGTGGATGTGGGTGATTACTGCCCAACATCCAGCAATTACAGCTGCATATGTAAGTCTGAGAAGTTTGTTTCTAGCCTCCAAGTCTTCAAAGGGGAATATAAACATTTAATAACTACATGCAGGACTAAGAAAGACAGACGAGGAGAAAATTAACTTTCATTCTTTCTGTCTTTAGGTGCCTTAAATCAAGCTAAAATCTGCAGGATATTTGGCTCATAAAAGAAAATAGTACTCCTTTACACCTAATAAAAGACAAATAACCACACATCCTCGTGATTCAGCACAAACCACAGAATAACATTTAAATAGCTGAACAACTCCTGCATCCTAACTTAAATTATCAGTAAGTTACGTCATGTAGGATGTCGATGTATATAATTTTCCCAACGCTGTCATTACTTTGATGTCAGTATGACCATCCTGCCTTCTCATTAGCGTGAAAAAGAAAGCACAAGCCATCAACTTCCTATATGTAGGCATTATCCATAGCACGGTAGGCATTAAGGTTTCAGATGTTTTCCACCGTCTGAAGTTAACGAGGCTCCATATGATTACAGATTATCAGCTGCAGCTTTGACATCCTGATTTGTCTCACAGTGGACAGCGATAAAGGAGACATGGAAGATACATGAAGGGTTTAGAAAAAAACATGTGCAGTAAGTCAGCCGTGAACTGGGAACCATATGGAGTCAAATCGCCACATTAAAAAATAACATCTTATATAAATAAAAACCTGTAGAACCCACCACTAGAAAGCATTCAAATCTAAGCCTGTTGTAATAAATCGATTAATCACATCATAGATTAAAACGAGCCAGATGATTTCCATTTGCATGATTGTTTTTCTCTCTGGAGACGTTCACACCAGCCTGGATTAATCCGCTTTAATCAAACTCCAGTTTGTTTGCCTAGAAAGTCCGGATCGTGTGGGGAGGTGAAAATGTGCGATGGGACCAAAAAAATGGACTCTGGTCCAACTACAAACCAAGATCTCAGCAAGGTGTTTAGACTTGGTTTGATTTTGGACCAAAATTGCAACATTTGTTTAATTTTCAACTGCTGCAGTTCTCTTTTTCACTTCACTGAGTCAAACGAACCAACCCAATTAAAAAAGCTGTTCCCTTTCTTGCCTGGGAGGGCGCTGCACCATAAACTGCTGAAGGAAGCAACATAAAAGCCTCTGAAAAAGACTTTGAGCCCAACTTCCGTCTTTATGAAATGTAAACAAAAATGAAGTAGCATCTGATTTTTTTTAAATTTCTGGTTAAAAACCAAGTCATTTCTCCTGCTAGCGCTAAGCTAACGTGTTTGTTTTGGTTGTATTTACCCAGAATTCCCTGCACTGTAGCACACTTCCTGCTTTTGGACCAGCCTCCGGTCCACTTGGTGTTCACTTATGGATCCAGTTTGGTCCACCTATAAATCTGCGCTTGAAAAACCCAGGTTTTCCCACTGCAAGGCGGACAAACCCGGTCTGGTCCGGTTGTAGGGGAGCTAAAAACTGGTCCATCTACAAACCTCAGTCTTGGTTGAACTGAACTCTGGAGCGGATCAAATGCATATATGAACGCCAAACAGACCGGGGACCGCTCCAAAAGTAGGAAGCGGAGTACAGCACATAGCATTCTGGGTAAATACAACCAAAACAAACATGTTAGCCTAGCACTCATGTTTTTATTTTATTTTACAAAAGACAAAAGATAAATCCTACATCCTCTAAAATCTGACACCACTCCATTTTTGTTTACATTTGGTGAAGAAGGAAGTTGCCCTCCTGTCTTCATAGTTTTTTGTGTCATTTCCTTCAGTGGTTTTTGGTGCAGCGCCACCACAGGCGAGGAGGGGAACAGCTTTTTCAATTATTTTGGACAGTTTGACACAGTGCAGTGTGAAAGAACCACACAGCTGAAAATGTAACAAATGTTGCAATTTTGCTTATTGATTCAACAAAAATGGTCATTTTAGGAGTTTTCCTGTAAGTTCTTATGCAAAATGTGCAGATAACTATCAAATGATCTAACTATGCTACCTATTTTTCTTTATTTTTCATATTTACTGAAAAGGCTAACATTCTACAAAGTAGTTATTTGTGAAAAAAGCTTAATTTTGTTCTAAAATCTGGAAATAGAAATAAATTTTACTTTAGCTTGTTTTTTTGCTACAAAATACTTGAGCTTTATTTTGTAGCAGCGAGAGCAAAAGTGTCTTTTTGAGTGCAAATTGCAACAAAAAATTAGTAGAACATTAATTAAACAACTAATTAAATTTAAATCTGATTGGTTAGCCTGTGCATTAACTATTTGTTAAGCTAATTTATTTTATATCCTCTGGTTAAAATTATAAAAGGTAATATTTTACAGATATGGAGCTAATTATCCCAAAAAATTTAAAGGTATTATGAACATTTCATTGATTCATTTCTGTTTACTTAATTAAATTAAATGAAAAAACATTACTCTCATTCACAATGCAGCACACTTTTCCTGCATATATGAGAGTTTAGATAATCAGAGGAATGTGTGTTTTACGGTACGCAGTGATGAATCACACAGTCCATTTAACCTCTGATTACATATGGAGCCTGTTACAGGACAAACATCGCTGAAACCAATCTAAATATTGTCAAGGTTAAGTCATGTCAAAGTGAAGACTTCAAGAGGTCCACCTGCACCTTTCTCTAAACAACTCCTTACTTCAGGCAATCAATCAAATAAAAGTACAGTAAAGTGAGAGCTGAGAGAAAGTTTAGCTAACACTGAACTAAACATTGCAATGGAGAATCTATAAGCTAAACCTTGTGCGACTTTGATCTGGGTCGTATATTTATGTTTATTCACCATATCGCTTAGCTAATTTGACAGAAAATTAGCTAAATTACCTGTGATTTATTAAAAATCTGCTCAAAACTGCCTAAAAATAAAAAAACAACGGTGTGGATAAAACAGGAAAGGTAACGCCACCAGTTTGGCAGTATTTCAGATATTTAAAACAAACAACTAATCAATAATTATTGATATCGACTGATATAAAACTATATTTTCTTATATCGCCTGTTGCTTCAAATGATCAAGTGTCCACTAAAGGAATACCATGTTACTGAATTCTAGGCGAAAAAAAAATTATTTTCTCACTGAAAAAAAAGAATTGAATTATTTGTTTTTAATATATTTCTTTAAAAAAAAAAGGGTGAAAAATCTGCAGAATTAAATAATAATTGATTTCTTATGTCAAATAAATCCAATAAACAAGTAAACAAACTGATCCTGACATGTTCTTTTGTTTATTTTAACATCTAAACTCCTGTAACCTCCACATGACTCCAGATCGGAGCGTGAGAGACGCACCGGGCCGGGTTGGAGTCTGAATCAGCCGATTAGATTACCCTGCTGGGGCCGGAGTGACGCTGCAGGCCGGGCCGCCACCCAGACGCTCACCTCAGCTGCCCTCTCTCTCATCCCCGCTGTTTCCCGGGCCGCGGCTCCGTCCCACCAGAGCTACATCGCCCCCTGTTGGTTACAGGCAGGACATCAGGCTGGCATCCCACACATTCAGAGGATCAACAGGAAAAATATCTTCAGGAGAGTGATGTTAAATCTACGGAACAAGATTAGGGCCACTTAAAAAACAAAGCAAAAGATATGTTGACTTTTTTCTCATAATTTAACTTTTTTTCCCCCTCAGAATTAATTAAATTCTTGGGGAAAAGTGAGAACATGCAGGCTTAAAAAAACTTCAATTAGGAAGAAATAATTATGTGATTATTTTTATATGTTAACATAATTGACATACACCTAAGAATGTTTGGTTATTGATTTGGATTTTCATGTTGATTAACACAGAGTTAACATTCTGACGAAAAAAAGTCAGAAATCTGAGTAAAAAGTCTGAATTCAGAATTTACTTTTGAAACTCTGAAATTTAAATTTTTTTTATAGAAAAATTCTGAGATTAATCTAAAAATTTCTTATATTTTCAAGCAAATTTTTAACTTGTCAAACTCAGAAATGTCTTTTTTATTTTATATATATTTTAGAAATGTCCTTGTTTTTCCTAGCCAATTTTTGACTTGTCGAACTTAAAAATGTCCCTTTTTTCTAGAAAATTTCTGAGGTTAATATAAACATTTCTAAGTTTTCCCCCAAATTTTCCACTTTTTAAGCTCAGAAATGTCCAAGTTTTTGGCAGAAATCAACTTGTTTTTCTTTTCCATCTACAATGGCCCTAATGCGCCGTCGTAGAAAACTTATTGCGAGGGAACTCAAATCAGAAAAATCCCCCACGTCCCCGTGGAGGTTGGATATAAATATGACCAAAAGCAGAAACGTTTGGAGTGAAGTTTAAAGTATCAAAATTACTTTTACAGACTAGGAATCATAAATTATTGGTTCTGGGTGTCCAACATCGCGGACCTGTGAGGGACGTGATGGAGCCGAGTCACTGCAGGAGAGTTTTGAAGTTTTATTGTGGGAGTAACGAACAGAAACGAGGCTCCGAGGGAGTTCCACGAAACGCAAGGTGACACTTGCATAAGTCTGGGTTGGAAACAGACAGACACCACATGAACTGCAGGTTGTTTACTGCACAGATGGAGACCATCAGGAAGAGAGGTTATGTCATCTGCTAATTGTGCAAATTGCTAATAGAAGTTGCTAACAGCTTTCTGGGAGTGAGGATTAAAGCCCAGGCAGCTCCTCCGAGCTTCCCTGAAGCGGTGCTGCTTGGACTGGGATGAAAGCACTGGAGAAATAAAAACACGTCCACCAAGTCCTCCCAGGTTCTCCAGATGTGGGATTGCTCCAGTGTTATTCCCTCAATGGAGCATATTATAAATACTATCTGCTATAAAAACACAGTTTTACTCTGGAATGTACTTAATTTTGCCGCTGGTTGTTAGTAATAAGCAATCTTGTCATGTTTTTAATTGCAGTCGTTTCTTAAGAAAAACTCGCTCCAAACGTTGAATAGCAAACAGACGAGTTATTAATTTTAGTGTTTACCTTTCTAATGTAATATTTTATCTTTAAAACCTCCATAAGTTTCCCCAGTGGGTTTTTTTTTTTGAGTATTTTCTCACACACTGCAAAAACACAAATTACCGCAAAGTATTTTTTGTCTAGTTTCATGTACAAATATTTTAATACACTTAAAATAAGACAAAACTAACTTATAAGTAACTTTTCATCAAGATAAATGAACTTGTTTTAAAGAAAATAATAGTGATGAGAAGGTTCTCGTTCCACTGGCCGCCGTTACCTAGCAACACCAGCCAAGCCCAGCCTGTAACCTAGCAACCCATTTCTAGTTCCACTGAACTGGGACAATAGAACCAATAAATTTTTTTGTCTTATTTCAAGTGTAAAAAGATATGTGACCTAAAAACTAGACCATTTTGTGTAGTTTAAACTGGATTTTCAACAATGACAACTATTTGTTTTCTGTCTGAATTAGAGATCAAGTGAGCATCCTGACAAATTTCTGACAAAAAATCTCTAGAAAACCCCCCGGAAATTTATGAGTTTGAGATTAACCTAAGAAATTTTCAAGAAAACAACTTCGAAATTTTGGTTATGCCATTATTGTTCTTTTTTTTAATCATTCCTGAATGTTGGACTCTAAAATTGATTTATTTTATATGCTAATCTGTATGTATATAATTATTTAATATATTAATGTAATTTATTTGTATTGATCTTACATGGGTAAACATTGTACCTTTCTGAATATTGGAGGTGATCGATCAGCTACTTCTTCTTACCAGTTTTCAACCATCGTATTGAGTTATTCTGAGTTTCTTCTTGGTCACAATAAAGACGAAAGTGGTTCACAAATTTAATCCAAATGAATTGTAAACAGTTTTATTGGAATTATTTATGTCCAGCTAATGTCTGTGGAGGCATAGAAAGTGTTTATGTAAGATTTTCTGCGAGCCGCGCTTGGCAGTCAGCGAGGTTCCAGATGGATGCCGGTTTCCTCTCCAGCAGACTGCGAGTCTTGGTTGCGCGCCATAATGAGTAAGGTAGGGCAGGTGAGGACATCTTGGCAACAACATGGTACTCTTTCCAAGAAGAGGTTGTTGGATTTCAGGGGAGCAGAGCGATTTCTGATCTCCATCAGGGAGTATTCATTTTTTGTTTCTCAGAAACAGATCACACATGCACTTGCTAAGCCTTGGGCATATAAAGCGTTGAAAAGCTTTTTCATTTCTAAAGTTTCTTTTCTGCTCCTTCACAACACCAGCACTGCAAAAACACAAAACCTTACCAAGTGTGTTTGGTTTTGTTTCTAGTGCAAATAACTTCAAATAAGACAAAATCAATTTACAGATGACTTTCCAGCAATGCATTGGAGATTGTTTTAAGTAAATAATTCCTTAATATTGACAAAAGAGTAAACCATTATGTAACTTAAAACATGGGAAAATGATTTGTTACAAGTGAAACAATCTACCATTTTACCAAAACAAATGTCTCACAACTTATATACAGTGGAAAAACCAGCTGACCAAACATGCTGGAGTTCCGTTTGGGTTGCTAGGTAACAGGCTGGGCTTGGCTGAGGTTGCTTGGTAACCATGGAATGTGACTCAACATGACACAATCTGCCAGTAGAACAAGACATTTTCCCCTATTTTAAGTTAAAATTCTTGTTCTACTGGCAGATTAACATAATACATTTTGATCAATATTAAGGGATTAACTACATAAAACAAGCTCCTACAGATTCCTGAAAACTTACTTGAGTTAGTTTTGTCTTATTTCAAGTGTACTAAGACATTTGAACTAGAAACTAGACCAAACATACTTGGAAAGATTTTGTGATTTTGCAGTGGAATTTCGGTTCCTCACATTTTTCACTTAAAATTAGCAACAAATCTGCTAACACATCTAAGCTATTCTTATGCACAACTACAGATACTTATACCCTTTATAATGAGCTTATGTTCTAATGTTAAGCCAATATAAATAAAATACAATAAGTAACTTTTCAACACAAAATCGGAGCTTCTTTTGAGTCAATAATTCCTTATTGATGAAAAATAACTAGTTATAAATGAAATAACTAGACATTTTAACATAAAATATGAGACAAATGTCTTGTTCCACTTTCACAAGTACTTTCCCCCTAATATTAATGAAGTATTTACTAGATGTTCTCACCTGTAACGGGTTATTTTTCCCACATAAGTTAAATCTGCCGATGGAACTAGATCTTCCTCATCAATATTAAGGAATTATTTGCTTTAAAAAACTCCTATATCTTATTGAAAAGTTACCTGTAAACTAGAAACTAAGCAAAAATACTTGGTAAGATTTTTGCTTTTTGCAGTGAACTTGGATTCCTGGAAAGACAAGAATGACCATCGTTTTTTTTTTTTTCTTCTGAAAGACATGAAAAAAAACCAAAAACAGAATTGTTAACCATTTCTAAAACAGCACTTCTCTTTTATCCATCCATCCATTTTCTGTACACCCTTGTCCCTTAGTGGGGTCTGGAGGGTTGCTGGTTCCTCTCCAGCCGACGTTCCGGGGAGAGGAGGGGTCACCTGGACAGGTCGCCAGTCTGTCGCAGGGCAACACAGAGACACACACACTCACACCTAGGGTCAATTTGGAGAGGCCAATTAACCTGACATGTTTTTGGACTGTGGGAGGAAACCGGAGTACCTGGAGAAAACCCATCATGCACAGGGAGAACATGCAAACTCCATGCAGAAAGAAAGGCAACAGTTTACTAACTGCGCCACTGTGCAGCCCCTTTCAGAAATGTGGATTATAAAAACCGTCATTAACAGCTGAATGCTGCGCAGGATGTTCGCTTATGGCGACATCAAAGTTCTGTAAAATGTAAACATGTCAACCAGCAGAACACCTGCGGAGTGCAGACTGTGAACACGTCTGACTTCCTGTGTGATGTTGCTGCCTCCTGCTGGACAAACAAGGAAAAGGCTTCCTGTGTTATCTGCTATTTTACCTTACGAAACGTTTCAGACGTGCAGGAAAGTTTAGTTTTTATGGCTGCAATGCAGGCTGATCTGGTCACACAGTTTAATTACCTGCGGTATCTGAAGAGGCACCACTAACATCATTTATCGTCATCATAGCAGCAGTTTATCCGCATTATTATCCAAAAGGCACCGGTTTTACACTGTTTAACGATGTTATGCTGTGGATACGCCTCCTTCTTGTGTCCATAAATACTCACTACTACAATGTTTAACTCCCGTATTGTTGAATTTAATCAGATAGTTTTGGGAAACAAATTAATTTCAATACGGCTAAAAAACAAAACAAAAACACTTGATCCTGGCGCCAAAGATTTTTATTGAAAAATTATATATTTTTTAATTGGCGTTTTTCCTTTAAGAAATTTTATTTTTGAAATGTTAAGTTGTGCAATTATATAGTCAAAAACGCAGCTATTATTGAAACTAAACAACCCCTCTGCCCCCTCAGAAAAAAAATATATTTATTCTACATTTAAGAGAAATGTTCAGGAATTACTTAAAAATATTTTTTTTACTACAGAGACAAATAAAATAGGACAGTAGGTAGCAGATTAATTTCTCTCACTTGCTATTGATGTTTTATTCTGTACAGAGGGACAATTTGTACAAAATAATCTAGATATATAACACTACATGAAACAAGGTAAATCATATATACAGTAAATGAATCGTATAGTACAGGTCACATACAAAAGGACACTTAAGTTAACAAGTTTTGGAAATTATGTGTTAAAATTAAAATACCTAGATCCTGTGGAAAGAGAACAAGCCACCAAATAATTTCTAAATAATCTTTTCTTATTATAAATGACTTGTTTTCAGCACTAAAAGAAAACTCCAACATTCTGGACTGAATAAAATAAAAACCCATTTCTCCCAGCAGGCAGAAATGTATTGACCGACGGAAGAAACCAGTTTGGTGAATGGCATTCCTCCAGGGTAAAAGGTACATGTTTGACATGGTCAGTCTAAATTTACAGCTTTTTTTGCATTCAAGCAAATACAGTATTAATACAGTTCAACTAAGTCACAATGTCAGTTTTTTTTATTATTTTTTTTTCACATCTGGCATTTTTGAGGTCATTTTTCACACCAGTCCGTTTCAGCACTGGGCTTTTCGAATGGCCAGGGATGGAAAAAAGACAAAGACAATACAACACATTGGACTAAAAGAAAACAAAAATAATCCAGCGGATGTTTTAAGTTTAAACAATGGTACTTACTGGAAAACATCAAGAGGGGCTTAAATTATTTAACTTAAGAAAAAATAATTGAGAAACTATCAAAAAGTTTGACTGAAGGATCATTAATTTAAAAATAAATTACCTCTAACATTTTAATTGCATTCAAAATCATATAAATGTAAAAAAGAATAATAATAAAAGGTCCTAATCAAAGTTTTCAGATGCAACAGAAGAGATCTTTTCCTTTCACCCGTTCAACCGTGCAAATTTTGCAATGTGCGCACAGAAACCTCAAAAAAACAAACAAACAAAAAAAACTTTCTATGGCGTTGCCGTAGCAACAGCAAAAGCACAAACATTTTCTTCCAGTGCAGAAAGTACCATTGTTTGAACTCATCTGGTTTTCAAACATCGTCAACAGACATTAGGAAGGAAAAGAAAAAGGAGCGGCATATGGCACAAAAACAATAAGACGAAAACTTAAAAAAAAAAAAATGTCCATGGGACATTTAAAAACAAAAAAAGTAATCCTCTTCTTTCCTCGCCATTTTTTTATTTGTTTATATTTTCTGAGCAACGCAAGGCTGAGAACAGGCCCAAGTTTGGTCTTAAGTGTGCTGGAGGAAAAAATAAATCAAAACAGTGGCAACAAACAAAAAGGCAGGCAGTCGATAAATCAAGCATAAAGAACGCAACAGTCTTGGCACCCAAAACAGAAATAAACTACGATCGTGTTTTATTTTTTAAATCTGAATAGCAGGGTTCTCCGTTCCCGCTGAACTAAAGACACAAACCTCAAACGTCTGATTTTGTAGAAACGAACGTTGTGCTGTCCACCATTACAGTGATGAAAGGACGGCGACGAAACGGGATAAAAGACACAAAACACCATCATCACCCTTGGAGAAAAAATAAAATAACCTGAGAAAGTGGAAAAACAGAGAGGCGGCTGAAGAGTTTCTGCAGGAATGAAGACAAACTGAAGGATTGTGGGTAAAAGAAACGCGTTTCGCCAGCGTTATTCTGTCCGTGGGGGGTCTAGAGCCCGTCGTGGGTGGTCAACATTTCTTCAGCTCTGCGGTGGGACTCCAAGGCTTTTGTGGTGTAGATATCCTGAGGCAACTCAGATTTGCGTCTCACCATGGTCCGCTCTTTTCGCTGCTCCCCCTGCAACTGAGGTTGGGGACAGAAACATAAATTTGGTCATGCTCAGCGTGTTTTATGAAAGCCACCATGAAAAGACGCCCCACGTTGTCGTGTTTACGTTGGGGGATTTCACGCCTGCGCACAACGCTGGAGGGCAAAAAGACGATTCGTCTACTTACCGCCCGTTAACTAAATGACCCTGGAGATGTTATTAATTCAGTGCACCACAGCAAAGGGAAGAATGACGCAGAGAAACCGTTATGAAACAACTAAAATTCAGGCAGACTCGTTGCCATAGAAACTGACAACGCCACTTTATGTTTCAGGATTCAACAAAAAAAAAAATTCCCACATAAAGAAAAGAACAGAACGCTACAGTTTTATGTTTTTAGGCTCAATGTTTATTTTGCGATTATTAATAATTAGCTTAGCTACCGCTGCTAGTAGCTAAGCTAACACAGTGGTGGTGGATTAGCTAATTTAAACTCCTGCTCTACTGATGATCTGTCAGAGTTTAGTACATCTTTTCTTTTTTTTCTTTTTTTTAAACTGAATTCCACAGCACGTCTACATGTTAAGATTGTCATAGTCAAGCTAGCATAACTGGCCTACTTCCCTCTC
Organism: Poecilia formosa; assembly: GCF_000485575.1. Lineage (NCBI taxonomy): Eukaryota > Metazoa > Chordata > Actinopteri > Cyprinodontiformes > Poeciliidae > Poecilia > Poecilia formosa. Next base: position 138,943 of record NW_006800284.1, read on the forward strand.
CCTCACAATTGTTTTTCTTATTTAAAACTTTTTTCTGACCTTGTCATCTAGTGGTCTTAATGTTGACAATTAGTAGCAAAGCACTCTGTCCCTTTTTTTCTTCTACATCAGGCGTACATTTAAGATTTAGTGCGCTATGTTGACAATTTAACAGCTAAATCCAATGCTAGTCATCGTTAGCGAGAAGCTTTTTGCCCTGCAGCAGGAAGAAGAGGGCGGGATCTTTCACGTGTGGCTGTTGAAGAATGACTCAAAACCAGATTTTTCCTCACTCTGTCAGCTATGCTACGCACAGACTCGTTGCCATAGCAACTGACAACAACGCCGCCAATGTAACAGGATTCAACACACAAAAAAAACAAAACACGCAAACATTTCCCATACAAACAGATCATTCAGTCTGGTACAGTTTTATATTTTCATTTTTAATAAGTGATTAGCTAATTAGCTCCCGCAAATACCAGAGGTCCACTCTTTCAGTTTTCTCTTCACAGTAATGCGTAATGTTTTTCATTTTATTCATTTATTGTTCTTGGGAGAACAGTACTAGTTTGGTCTTCAAGAGTCTTTACTTAAAACAACAAAATCCCAACCTACATTTATGGGAAAGCAGATATTAAACATTATTAGGCAGTTTGATATTTTAATAGCGTTAAGCCAAGACTTTTTTATACTTTAAGTCAGATACAGTCATATTTCATATATCTCTCTTCAGCTATATTCTTTTCTACTATTTTAGACTAAAAACTTTGCATTACTTAACCACCTAAGAAGATGTCTCTATTGAAGTTTGTTGTTTCTTAGATGTGTCCCTGAATTTTTCTGAAAATGAAGGAAACTAAATAAATTTTAGTTGAATAAATTAATTAGTCTAAGAAGTGGAGATGGAGAGAAAGTCAGGTTTACCTGAGTTGCGCCCTCCTCAACTGCCTTTTTTAACCTCTGTACATCTTCTATGAAAGGGACATCCGTTTCCATAGCAACGGGACTTATGATGTCATAGGAATCAAGATACAAACAGAACTGGACAGCAAAGAAAGGGAAGCAAAAAGAAGATGGAGAAAGAGTTTCAGTGGCATGCAAAGAAGAAGAAATCTACAAAACTGTTCACTTCTGGGACACATCTTTAAAAAAACTTACTTATTATTAATTAATATTTAAAGTTATAAAGATTTAAAAAGTTACAAATGTTAAACGGTTTTCCCTTGAAAAGCTATTAATACTGTATGTTTTCTATGTATTTAGCATTTTTCTGATGTAAAACTGAATAAAAGATACACGTTTATACGTTATGTTGCTATAATAAAGTTACAACAAACACTGACTGAACACACACAAGTATCAGTCATTCAGTCGCATGTGATTGTAATAATTAACACAAAAACAATTAAAATACGTTAATTTTAGACTATTTTATTTAAAACAACAAAAAAACGTTAAATCGGTTTGACAAATTTCCTTTTGCAGAATTATTCTGAATTTTGGAAAGTTATTTATGAGTTCCTGTTTAATATTTATGAGTTATAAACACCAGGGCATGATGGGTCATTAATTTGTTTAGGTTTTTTCAGTTTCGTTGACACGGACGTCACAGAACTTTAAATAAAACTTTTTCATTTTGGAAGTTTTTGTATGCCAACATTTTGACTAGAATCAGCTGATTTTAAGTTGCTTAGCAGACGGTTGAGCTAAAAATCAGTTAAAAATCTGACATTTTTCTGGCGAGTGAACACACCATATCTGTATACTTTCAAAATCAGAAATTTATGCAAGATTAAAACTGAGCCGTTTTATTCAATTTTACTACACAGTTGTGAGTTATGGGTCTATTTTCACATTAGCGAACATTTAAGCAACAAGCTACAGCCTGATTAATATTTAAAGATGTTAAATATTTAATGTGAGGACTTGTGATAAAAGTAAAACATCCTGGTTTTCTAGAGAGAAACGGGTAAAAATAAATGTTAAACATGGAGTTTACCTGTGGATTTGACTTGGCGAGATTCTCAATCTTGATCCACGCCTCTTCTCGTTCTTTCGACTTTGCCTTTTCTCTGTTCATCAAACACCAAAATGTCTCAGATTTCATTAACCAACAAACTAAAAACAAAAATCCAACAGCGGTAAAACACTGAATCATCCTGGAATGATGAAAAAAGGACTTACTTATTTTTCTCTGCCCTAAACTGCTGTGTGCAATCGTCAAACAGTTTCTGGTTCATCTCCATGAAAAGCTTCAGAGCGTTGTAGATGAGGCCGTGGATGGTCCTGTGGAAAAAACAAAATAATCAGAATATTTAAAAACAAAAACACAAAGTTCTGCCTCAGAGCAACAACTTTATGCAAATTATCTTTCAATTTTCTGGTCAATTAATGGATTTTGATTCATTTTAAGGTTTTAAACAGTAAAAAACAACGAACATGACGTTTGGTCTAATGTAACAGGAAAATTAAACATTTATGTAGAGAAACGTTTGAATGACAGATTTCCTGTAAGTAGAGCCGAGTGCTGCGGCTTAAATTTAAATTCTGATATATATTTTATTCATACCAGATTTAATTTCTGATTTTTTCTACTTTCTTTTCTAATAAAAGAAATTACTAATGACAGAAAATTTTATTTTTGTGAGATTTCCTGTTAATTGTACCAGAAAGTATTAGCTGTCAGAATTTTCATTTACTTACGAGAATAATTAAATGCTCATAATGAAATGAGTTATAACATTAGCAGAATAAAGACAGAATTTTACCAGAAAGACATCTTAAAATTATAAGAAAAAAATTTGTTTAATGAAAAAAATATATAACTAATTGTTTTTTAAATTTTTTTGTGTTCATTCTGTCCCAGTTAGCCAGTCATCAGGCTAACTGGGACGTTAGCCTGATGTTACTACAACCGTACTCTGAGGAAAAGTCAAAACTGAAAAATTAATTCTGGGGGGATTAAAAAAATTCAGAATATTGAGAAAAGAAGTCAACAGGGAAAAGTAAAAAATTCTGAAGAAAAAAAGTAAAAAAAATTCTGAAGAAAAAAGTAAAAAAAAATTCTGAAGAAAAAACAGACAAAAATTCTGAAGAAAAAAATATTAAAAAAATTCTGAAGAAAAAAAACCGTCAAAAATTCTGATGAAAAATTTCAAAATCTGAGAAAAAACACTAAGAAAACATGAGAACTCTCAGATTAAAGCCAGACTTCAGGGAACAGGGCAGGACTGGTTCTGCCTGCAGCACAAACTGAGCAGAAACTGTCCCCAAACACAACAGCAGGTGGTGACCTTGCATAACTTACTTGTTCCAGTGCGTCTTTGAGTTTCGGTAGAGAGCGGGAAACATGATGGGCAGAATCTTTGCTGCATTATCGCTGATCAGACTCATGATGTACTCGTTGTTCCAGTAGTACAAGGCCCGCTCCGCCACCTGATGGAGGAAAACGAGGCATCAGTTCACGCAAAATCACAAATCCTGACAAGTCTTCACACTTCAAGGCTAAAAACCACAAATACAAATCCCTGCAGGTTGATTTTGTTCTGATTTCATTTTTAAAATTCTGACTGGAAGCACCAAGAAGCAGCTATTAGAAAATTAAATTTGATTAGGTTTAAATATGACACTGAATCACTGCCAAAAATACATAATTTATTTTTTATGTATTTTGTTCATTTATTCAGTTTTGTCTTTCTACGTCATGAACATCATTCTCTGGGGTGGGTATTGTGGTGGAAAGCATTTTTCAAAAGGGGCCATGGTCCCCTCTGACCCACCTTTTGGGATCGCCACTGCCTATGTTAAATAATATGGTCAAAGTCCTGACAGCTATTTCTATTTTAAACTTGTCACTAAAATGTAGCAACTTGGAAAAATAATAAGGAAAGAAGCTTGAAAGTAATAATAATAATCAATTTAATTTGTACCGCACTTTTCTTTAGCAAAAATCTCAAAGTGCTACACAGTGCAACTAAAATCATAGATAAAATCAACATCATAAAAATCATGTGGAGGCAGAATAGGCTTGCTTAAATAGAAAAGTCTTTAAGTATCTTTTAAAGTCAACCAGTGGTTGCGGAGCTCTCAAATAGTCAAATATTTCAAAGTACAAATATTTCTCCTTTATTTAGAAATTTATTGGGCTTTACATTAATGTCTTCATTGAAGGAGATCACTGTATGTCTTTCTATGACATGAACACGATTCTCTGTGGTGGAAAGCATTTTCCAAGCAGGGCCGTGGCCCCCTCGTGCCCCCCTTTTGGGATCACCACTGCCCATCCGTAATAAAGACATAACATTAACTCAATCAGTGCAATTTATACCTCTAGACTGTTATATTTATCTAAATAAGTGGACTTCTTGTACATAATGTAACATTTTGAAGGTTGACTGAACCTTTTTAATTGTTTTTCCTTTGTTTCTCTCCCGTACCTGGAAGTGTGGGCTGGATACACACTTGGCCAGCTGCCGGAAAAGTGGCTCCTGAACTTTAACGAACTCCGAGGGCTCAATGACGTCCAGGATTTCCTCCAGCTCATTGAGAAACATCACCTCCTTTGGGCTGTGAGTCTTTGGCCAGTACTTTAGTAGAGCCATTACTACCTGTGGGGATAAATGCAGGGAAAAAAACAGTTATAAAGGATAAAGTGACAAAACAAAGACGTACTTATCCCTTTCTTTATAGAACGTACCGGCTCAGTTAATGTGCTGTCCTTTTCCAAAAACTGCACCACACAGTAGGCCAGCTGCATAAAGCCAAACATTAAGAAAAAGTTTGAATTTATTTGGAAGAAAACCTCCTGAAGCAACTCTGCAGCGAGGCGAGAACATTCTGGCCTGTTCATCAACAGGTCGGGACAGGAAAAATGTAAATAATTTACATGCCACACCCAACAGCTTCTTAGGAAAACAACAAGCTGAGTTTTTACCGCTTCATTTATTCGGTTGGAACAAACCTGTGGATGGTAGACACTGAGTGATTTGACTTTGTGCAGAGGCAGTAAAACCTTCAACAGGAAAATCTTGTGCTCCTCTTTCAGTGGTAAGGCAAATCCATTGATTATGCTGAAGAAAACACAAAAAAGCCATAAAAACTTTGAACAACTTCAGTTATATGGCAAAAATCCTTACAAAACAAAACTTTAGAGGTACATAAAACAGAAACATTTTAAAGTGTTTTAGAAAGATGAAACCAGGAAACTTCAAGCAGTTATTTGTGTTGACTCTGATGATTATGGCTTTTTTCCTTTTCCTCTGTCAATCAAAATTGTATATAACACAAATAAAACTGGAAAAATTGAGTGGGAAGAAAAATGTAATAAAAGGTTGATAAAGTTGTGGAGAAAAGTTTTTTCACAAAGAATAAATTTCCACAAAAAAAAAAAAAAAAGACTAGAAAATGTTTGACTTGAAACTAGGAAATTTCTATTTTGGTGGTGAAATAACGCTCATTTACTGAGTGCTAATAGAAAATTGAGTGGAAGGAAAAAAATGATAAAAACTTCTTAAGGTTGTGAAGGAAACCACAATCCCAGAGTGCTGCTCCAAACATTTCAATGGAAAATTGAGTGGAAAGAGAAATGTAAGAAAAGCTTGATAAAGTTGTGGAGAAAAGTTTGTTTACAAAGAGTAAATTTCTAGAAAATTTCTGACTAGAAACTAGGAAATTTCTATTTTTCTTCAAATTTCTGAGATTAATCTAAAAATTTGAGGGGTTTTTTTCTAGCAGTGTTTTGACTTTATCCTGAAATATCCTTGTTTTTTTAAATGAACATTTCTGAAATTAATATAAAAACTGACATTTTTTCCCAGAAATGTAAAATTTTTTAAACTCAAATTTTCATGTTTTTCTAGAAAATTTCTGAGATTAATCTCAAAATTTTGTGGAAAATTTCTAAAAAAAAAAAAAGCATTAAAACAGGATCCAATATTTTCTACAATAAGAAGATATTAATTTGTCATCATTTTTCCCCTAATTAAAAATAAAAAGCCTTTATTGCATCATTATTGAATTGCAGTCGGAGGCCGTGAAAAAATAACCTGGGGGCCGCAAACGGCCCACGCGCCACACTTTAGACACTCCTGATCTACTCTCAAATTTTCTGAGAAACTGAAATGTGGGTTTTCATTAGCCGTTAGCCATAATCATCAAAATAAACAAACATAAACACTTGATTTGTATAACTTAATTGTTTATTTTTGGTCTGGAGTGACTGAAAGAAAGTTTTACCTTCCAAGTATTTCCAGTAGTTCAGCTATACCGTTATGGTGCTCAGTTTCATAGATAAACCTGTAAAAACAACGGCTAATGTTAGCCATGCTAACCCAAACCAATGATCTGGATGCTAGCAGTTTAACATGCGAGTGTGTTGGAGTGAGCAGCAACAGGAAACCGACCTATAGAAAATGTTATTGATCTGTTTTCTGATGTACGCCCGCAGCCCCAGAAACTTCCCATAGATCCTGTGGAGAGTGGTTTTCAGGAAGTCTCTCTCTCTGGGATCCTCGCTGTCAAATAGTTCTAAGAGCTGCACAGTGGGACAGAAAACACATTTTTATTGGATTTGACTCGCTGTGCCTTCTGTGTTTTATGTTAGAGAAATGTTGGGCTTTACCTGCATAACAAATTTCTGATCAATGTATTTCTTCGCTATGTTGGGCTGGAAGTCAGGAGATTCTAAAAACCTAAGAAAAAATTCATAGACGAGCTGCAAAAAAAAGAGAAAAGAGATCCATTTAAAAGCTGGAAAAAAAACAAAAAATCTTACCAAGTCGGATCTATAGCAAACATGTTACTTCACCTGAAATAAGACAAAACTAACTTTTCTATCTGCTCACATACTGAAAGAAAACTAAATATTTGTATATGTAAACATATCTTTTTGAAATCAGCAACTTCCCAATAACCATATTTCTATCAGCAATATCCCCATGTCAGGAATTTCCCAATATATGTCTAATTTTACCAATAATTTCCCTACGTATTTATATTTTTTCTTTTAATCAGCAATGTCCACATATACATATATCAGTAAATTCTCCACATATATATTTTATTAATTTATTCAAGTATTTCTTTTTTACAATTTTACCATATTTACATTTATCTGTAATTTCCCCGTATGCACATATACATTTTTTTTCTTATTTCAAGTGAACTGAGATATTTGCACTAGAAAACCTTGGTAAGGTTTTGTGTTTTTGCAGCATAAATTTGCATAACAACCCGCAGATTGCAGAACATTTAGGTTAAATTCGATCTGGACCTGCAGGTGGGGCCACGCCGCCTCGAGCGTCGGCTCGTCCTCCTCGGGATCAAACTCGGCTCCGGTTGGGTTGGACGACGGCGGCAACGTTCTGAACATATTCACAGCAAACTGAAAGAAGCAGCAGAAAACGGGAAGCAAACTCCCATCAGACATTTTCATTATTTACCTGCAGTTGTTTATTCTGAGAAAACAAAGACATGGCCTGATTTTTCACCCTCTCTCTCCAGTTTTCTTTTTTTTAAGGTTAAACTTAACCGTGTTCCTACAACCACCCTGGAAGGTTTTGCCCCTCCATAATTTAACAGTCTTGTGTTTCTAGTCTTTGTCCGTGTCAACTGACTCCCCTGTGAGCCGCTGCACAGATCACAGGACAATGCAGGTGGCCTACTAAAACACTAGGAGCCTTGTTAGAGAAGATAAGCTACATAGGCTGGAGTGTGCCCAGGACACCCTGTGACGATACCTCTGGATGCTAAAATCACAACCAGCATGGCTCAGTTGGACAGGAAAAACAAATTTAACTGAGAAAAGTTTGGATGATTGGGGGAAATCTTAGGAAACACCATTTCAGATTTCTTCTTTTAATCTGAATTAAGAGTTTCAGATTAAAATAATTTTTAGACCAAAGAAACCAAAGTACAGTTGATCGCAACGTATCCAAACATTTGCTACCAAAATCTTACCAAGTAGTTTTGATTTAGTTTCTAGTGCAACACAGAAAGTAAAACAAAAACTAACTGAAAAGAAACTCAGCAAGTTACAGGAGCCGTTTTAAGTCAATATTTCCTTAATATTGATGGAAAAGTACTTGTTCCATCAGCAGATTATTTCATTTATAACATGGGAAAAATGTCTTATTTTAAGTGAAATAAGCTGCCAAGTTCAAGGAATAATTGACTTAAAACAAGCTCCAATATCTTGCCAGAAATTAGAAAGTTAGTACAAATAAAATAAAACTAAGATATTTGACATGAAATGAAACCAAAATTACTTGGTAAGAGTTTCTGTTTTTGCACGAATAATTCAGGGAAAATCTATTCACACATTTTTTTGCAGTGCGTATCTGAAGCTACGTTCACAGCAGGCGAATGCGACGCAAATGCGCTTTTTTCTCCGGCTAAATGCGACTTTTTCCTCAGTCTGAACGAACAAATTCCAACCAAATTCACCCAAAAATGATCCAATTTGTGCTCATTTTTGGCTGCTTGGCTTTATTTTTAATTGTTTATGATGTTTTATTTTGGATATTTTAAATATATTCCAGTTCCAGTGTGGAGTGTTTGATACTAAATTAAAGTTTATTGGTCTTTGACTGATATGCCATTGTGAATATTGTTGCCTCCCTAAAATAATGGTCCAGGTTTTTTGCACAAAAAACAAAACAAAAAAAAAACATCAATAACAATATCACCATCTTCAACTCTGAATAAAACATAAACTAAACTATCAGAGGCCTGTTGATGTTGACACTCAACATAACTAGGTGGCAAAATTAACAGCAACTAGAATGGTTGCCGTTAGACGCAGCCTTATGTTATAAGTTGCCATAATTAATAAAATAAACTTTAGAAAGTAAAGCCAACATCCCATTGTGCAAGAAATTCACCAAATCTATAAAAGTTGTGCAACTGGTTGGATTATTTTTTCTGCCATTTCTCCCTGACCTACTGACCATGTGCACCACCTCCGGGTAGATGGGCTCGGTGATGACGTTCCTGTTGTGGGTGATGTACTCGACCATCTCGCTCAGGGCCGCCCGCTTCACCTCCTTCCATTTCAGGTCACTGAGCGGGTCAGAGAGGAAGTCGAAGAGGACGCAGCACTGCCGCAGCTTCTGGATGAACAGCTTCTCCTGTTCTGCTGGAGCCACATCTGCAGGAAAACAGGAAGAGGAGAGCAATCAGGAAAAACCAGAAAATAAACCCTCTGCAGCAGAGAAAACGACGCAGTTATAACAGGATTGTCTGAAGTAGGTATTAAATAGTCGGAGTCCCAGGACTGAACCCTGTGGTACTCCACATGTGATTCCTGCCCGTTCTGATGAGAAGCTAAAAGACATTTGCAGGTAAATATTATTTTTAGGAATCAACGATTGACGATTATCAGATTTTTTTAAAATTGAGCACATTCTATTAGAAAAAACAAACATTTTATTGCCTAAATTGTAACACTATAGCATTCTTTAGTGAATTTGAACCAGGTCAAGCTAAAACTTCACCACTTGAGGAGCTTGGGATAAGACATATTTACAGACATATTTAAACATCTTACATGCAAAATACATTTATATTTTTTCAGGTTGGCTTAATTACTGTTTTGAATTAAGTTTTTTTCAGTAAATGGCTATTCTTAATGTATATACTCCAGTTAATGATCAATCGATTACTAAAATAGTTGATGATTAATCGTTCAACGAACGATTAATCATGATTAATCAATTAATTGTTTCAGCCCTACTTCAGTTCCTTCACACAAAGAAATCCCTGTTTTTTTCGGTAAGATTCAAACCAATTAAGTGAAAGTATGAAAGAAAAACAACGTGACAATAAAACGTTGAAGACTTAAACAACAATTGGCAGCATAACGACAGAGCTGACAGCCGGAGAAAGAAAAATTGTGGGTTTTCTTTCTAGGACTCTGATCTGACCGTCTTTATTTCGTGGGCCTCTGAACCCAACAGCAGGAGGAAACTTCTACATTTCTATCTGGCTGCTCGTGTGATGCAGTAATAATACCGTTACACTGTTATTATCCAGCAATGTGACAACTTCTTCACTCCACCTCTCATAACAGGTTGGTCCGTTTCATAGGTTTCTGTCAGCTGAAACAGACTTAATAAAACCAAATAATGACTCTGAAGACGACTGAAAAGTTCATTTATCTAAGTGCAACATGAACATCTGTGGACAAAAACGCCTTGTTGATATCAGATTAGGGGCGAATGGACAGTCCGTTTTCAGATAACAGAAAAGCAACAGTGGCTCAAATATTCACTTGTTACAACCGAAGTATGCAGAATTTTCTTCCTGAAAACAAAAACAAGAGGAACCCAACAAAACTGGACGACATCAACATCTAAGAGCAGGAAGCATGCGGTTAAAAGTTCACATAATGTTTCCTGGTTCAACGTTCAATTATGATCGAAATTCAGTTTGATTCTCATCTCCCTTCACTGATCCATCTGGGGTTTCTCCCATTGAACTCGATTTCTCCGGTAGAGTTTCAACCAGGGCAATCAGCAAGCAGAAAGACGTCGTCAATGATAACTTCAATTTTTAAAGCCGTTTTTAGAATTGTATTCTGTGTAGTTTTAGCAATGGCAACGAACACAGTGAACAATGTTCATTACATTTTCTGAACAAAATCATTTATAGAGAGACATTTAGCTGCTTTAGGGCGTCTCGTCACTAAAACCAAATAATCTGCTGCTGGCCACGCCCCCAACTCAACGTTTACACTCGCCCCTCGAAAATGGCTGCAAACAGACATGCAATTATACAACCATGCATCTTTGAAAAGCAGAAGTAGAGCCTCCTGCATAAACAACAAGAATGCAGCAAGTGGCTTCTGGATGGTAAGTCAACAACAAAACACTTGTCTTTTCAAGCAGCCATTGTACCAAACATGTCCAGACTTTTGCATCCAATCAACTGAAGATTACCAAAATATTGCATTAATATGCAGCAGAAAAATCCAACAATTGTGCCCTTTTTTAGAGCTCTGCAACATCTGGCAGCGGCTGAAAGGAAACAACAGGCAGCCGAACACATTCACTCCTCGTTATGAGAATGCACATGTACAGTCATAGCCTCTAAAGAAAGGAATGAAGAAAATGCACACAGACTTGGTGTGCAGCATTCCTACAACCTGGCAGGTTCTAGGTAAGCAGAGCCATGATGGGGATTTGGCTCCGACACAAACACACACTTCTGCAGCGTCAGTCTAAGGTCGGCCAGTTTATCCTGATAACAGCGCGAGAATGCCACAGCTTTGGAGCTGCCCTGTGTGTAAAAAGGTCCAACGTCCGTCATATTTATCTTTATTAGCTGCGTTTCCATCACAAATACACACAAAACTTTGTCAACATTCAGCTGATGTCAGAAAATTGACCTTTATCACTTTTTAACAGGAAAAAAACAAACATTTTTTGGTATTTTTTCCACTGTAGCAGAATACATTTAACCATACTACATGTGCTTTAATTTTTACAACATGACCTTTATCAATTTAAATTAAATAGAATCCCACAGTTATGCATTTAGTGCCACACAGTGGTGCTAAATCTACGTAGGGTGAGTGCACACAACATTTTTACTGCATTCGGGATTTAAAAGGGCAGATATTTACGACAAACGGAGGAGAACATCCCAAAATCCAGGGAGGGCAAAGCTGTTGTAACCTTAGGTATAAAACTACAGGTGGGCTATTGGTGCTAACACAGTAAAGACATGACTCGATGAGTAGGCCTGTCGCAATTCACAAAAACTCAATTAACCACATAATAAATTAAAACGAGCAATAATTACCATGATTTTTCTTTTTTTTTTCCCTCTTTCTAGCTGGATGATAAAAGTCTTCAGTTTTTGCTCTGTAGTTTGTTATTTAATGTAAAGGGGCAGAAGCTGCTGGGCTGAAGTTAACCACCAACTTGATTTTCTCTGTTAGAATAAATTCAGTGAACCTGCTGGACCCGAGACGAACAAAAACAGTTACATCAGCTAAAAAGCTTTCAGTTTGGGGTCAGACCTGCGACGTCCCATAATGCACAGGGACATACGGCGTAACGCTTCGCTCCTCTGGCGCTGTCAGGACTTAAGTTGCCTCTGTTACATAAGCCCTTCTCCTTGCGTTATACACTTTCTGTACGCTCTGAAAATACCCGCCGGCTTGTTGTGCAACAGATAAAGAGCCAGTGTTCTGATCCCAAAATTGATGTTTGCCACAATGTGACTTCTATTAACGTAATTCATGCGAGCCTCAGGTGGGAAACAGTCATGCAGAGGCTCTTTGTGTCTGCGCTCACACACCAGCCAGGACAGAGGGAGATTTATGTGAATCGTTTCTGTTCAAAACAGGAAGATAATGAAGAAGTGGAGTCACACTGGGACCAGTCTGCGGTTCGGTCCACAGAGCTGGGACTGCTTTTTACACAGAACCATTTGTGATCAATGCCAACATTGACAAACTGCTATTTATAGCCACGTAGAGAAACGCGTCACAGATTTCAAAGCCTGTGTGACCAATTTGGCTGCATCCTTAAAAACAAACACTAAAAGTTCAAATTAAAAAAAATTCACAAATTGGAAGTAAACCTTTTCAAATTATTAATTTACAATTCGACAATTCATGAAACAACTAAATTAGGGATACACCAAATGTAGTTTTCTGGCTAATCGCTGATTATCGGTCTTCATTGGATCCGATTTTAGCCAACACCAATTTTTCTTTTGGCTGAAATGTTGCTAATTATAGTCGGATTATTTGTTTTAAACACACTGGATCCGCGCACAGCTCAACTGCAGAAAGAGTCGGCCTTTAAACAAGTCACAATCAGCAATATCAGCAATAGATCAATTAATCAAATAATGAATTAAAACAAATTCAGTTTCCATTTTGCATTATTTATTTTTCCTTTTCTACCAAAAACTGAATAACAAAGTCAGTTTGTTGCTTTGGTCTCCAATAGCCTTTTATTTGAAAGACAATTTTGTTTACAGGAACTTCATAATTAATTTTATTAAATGTTTTTTTTATTTGGGATAGTTAAAATGTATTCCAGTTCCAGTGTTAAATATGAATTAAATTTAAACTTTATTATCATTTATCACAATAACTTCTGGGACAATTTATCGTCTGTAAAAGAATGCACAAAAACTTTTAAAAATATTATACTTCATATTTTTCTCATTCCAAACACAAATTGTTCTTATTTTCTTGAAATAAGAAAAACTAGTGAGTAAAAATGTAATATGCTACATAAGACCAAAACAGTGAACTCGTTAGAACAACCGAAAACACTCAGTTTGTTTTCTACCTGCAACATGAATTTGTGCTAAACTCCTAGAAAACGTGCAAACTCCTTTAAATCAGAGCAGAAAACTTTCAATAAAAGCATCGCACCAATTTCTCTGATCACTGATAAGTGACAAACATCAAATAAAAAATTTAATTTGATACTTTGATGTGTTTCCTACAAAGCATTTGAGACCGTTGTGTATAAATGAGCATTTGGAACAAATCTCCAGTTTAGATGATTGGATCTCAAGACATTAAATTAAAAAAACAATAATATTCTGACTGCTTTCAGCCAATTTCAAACAATTAAACAGTTACTTAAGGGACTATTCCAGGGAAAGAACTAAAATGGATTTAACAAACTCTTTGTAGAGAAGAAACATGTTATAATTCAGGTTACATATTGATCCATTCGTAACCCGACTGTATAAGGGCTGAGTTGCACCAATCTGACTTTTCCTGATCAATACTGATTTTCTGCCTTTCTCTGACATCTGACCTCCAGACAGAGTCAAGTTTCCTCTGATAAAAAACAAACTATAAAACAAAAGTTAGGCCCATCACAATAAACTCTGCTGGGTGACAAATTATCCCAGAAATTATTGCGATAATCTATAATGTTGTTTTGAGACCATTTTCGACTGATATGGCATAACAATGTAATAACAGTCACAAAGGTGAATAAACTTTAATTTCTAAAGCATTTAACACTGGAAATTGAAAACATTTTAAATATACAGAATAAATAAACAATGAATTATGAAGTTTCTGTAAACAAATTTTTCCTTCAAAAAAAGCACCA
>NW_006800284.1:155221-172707 GCF_000485575.1 Poecilia formosa
GGGCATTTTAACCATCTATAACAGCCAAACCGGGCATTTTAACCATCTATAGCAGCCAAACCCGGCATTTTAACCATCTATAGCAGCCAAACCCGGCATTTTAACCATCTATAGCAGCCAAACCCGGCATTTTAACCATCTATAAAAGCCAAACCCGGCATTTTAACCGGGTTTAGTTGTTAGTTGTTATATAGATGGTTAAAATGCAAAATGATAATATTGTTTCAAGACCAGTTGACCCTGATTTAATGGAAATGACTAATAATGCATGTGATTTCCTGCCATAGATAGATGCACTTTATTTTCAAAAGAACACATAACACTGGAACTGATAAACTAAATAAACAAAACAACCAAAAACAAAAATAAAATGGATTCTCAGTCTCAATTAACAAAAAACATACTTGAATAAAAACTAAACATCATAAAGCCAAAGTGGAAATAAATACTGCAGTCAACCAAAAGAGTGCAGATTATGAAGTCTGTATGATATTGCCCTTCAGTAATCACTAGATTTAAATAGAGAAGATGGGCCATCTGACTACCTAATGCAGTAGTTCATACCACACGATTTTTTGCCCCATTTTCCTCTTACGACAATCTTAGATCGTTGGCCGATCTAAGATACTGGTGATTTCGTAACCGATCATCCTGCAGTGTGTGCTGTGTTACGGTAGATCGTCGTGGCCGCTCCGATCTGAATCGGGGTTTTTCCCCGACTGGGAGCTTAACGCTGAATGTGACAGGTAGCCAATCAGAAAGCGCGGATTCTCCTCCTGCTTTCTGAGGGGAAATTACGGAGGGGAATCCCAAACAGCTGAAACGGCGCAACCCGAAGTCCAGCGGACATCGGAGATGATATGTGGAAACAACATTAATGTTTATTCAACATTTCATGCAAAGAATATAGAAATGACAAGGGGAGGAACTGGAGCCAAATTGCTACCGCAGCTGATAAACCCGGTAATTTTCAGCTGTTCTTCGTTAACGAGACATAAATAGGTTATGATTTTCATTCAGTCGGGACTTTACGCTGATTCTAGCCACATGCATCACAGGTAGATTCTAGTAAAGCATTGATTAATGCCTGGTTTTAAAATTAGTTAACTGGACTTGTAGCCATTATTTTGTGCCCATGTGGCTGGACACCACAGGGCACGACGAACCCGATCGAACCGTTATACCTAGGATTTCTGTCGGCTAATGTGTCTCTCAGGTTTTGAAAATGGACCGACAACTGGTGTAGTGTGAGCTGGACATTACACTAAGGAAATGAGGAAGAGAGGGTCAGTGGAGAGCACCGGAGCTGAGCCTTTTTCATTCAGTGTCAACAGAAAGAAAAAAGGCAGGAAGAGACGATAAATTAAAATGAGGTCGATAGGTTTAATTTATCGTGCGATTAATTGATTTATCGCGACAGGCCTAATCACAGTGTTCTGCTGCATAGTCACCGCAAGACAAGCGGCAAGTTTTGCTTTCAGTTTAATTCATCCTAAATCACAAGGCGACTGAATAATCTGGATTTTATCCCACGAGATTATGAAGTATTATTGGGTGGTTGTTGCGATATTTGAGCCACGATTCACCACAGAATGCGTTTAGGTTTCTGAAACTCAAGTTTAAGACTTTTGAAGACCTTTCTAATGCCACTCTGAATTAAATTTAAGGCCAAAAGCTTATAAATATAGGGTTTGGTTGGAGGGTCCTGCTGTACAACACTGCATTATGTTCTCTACAAAATTTAGGACCTGTGGTTACCATATTTAGGGCCCAACTTACATTTTCCTAATGAATTTAAGACATTTTAAGGTCTTAGTTTTAGATACATTCAGACTTTAACAATGCGCAGACACCCTGACCATCATACACGACGGGTTGTTGCAATAAGCAATAAATCAATTAATAATCATCAACGTTTCTGTCCGGTGTTTTTGTCTCAACTAGCCTTTTTTGAAAGCGAATTTTGTCTACAGAGACTTCGTAATTCATTTATTTGTTGTTTCTGTTTCTTTATTTTGTATATTTAAAATGTCTTCCAGTTCCAGTGTTAAATATTCCAGCAGATTTTAAAGTTTATTGTGTCCTTCTGCAGTAATAGGGGGACCAAATTATGTGTTTTAGAGTGTCAAACATGTTGTAAGGTGGTAACAATTACGTTTTGCTTTCATGTGACATTGAAATAAAAGCCAAATATGTAATAGCATGACTGGAGTACAAAAGAAAAGAAAATTAGCAAGTGAAACCAAAATTGGTATTCAATATTTTCCAGGGAAAAACCCTGATCGGTGCATCTTCAGTCAAAATAGTTTGACTTGAATCCACACACGTTACCACTAAAATAAACCAAACAAACAAAACAAAGCGCACTAGTTTTTGGACAAAACATTTGATGGAACTGGAAGCCACAGTAACAGAGTGACGCAGGGAGAGTCCGATTGTTCCCAAACAGAGTCATCATTCAAGGCAGTCGCCTCTACGGTTCAATGGACTGAAATCAATAATTGCCTACGGATTCATCCAACACTGGGCTGCACTCAAGTACAGTGGTAACAAACCAGCCCTTTCAGATGAGACTGAGCACATTGAGCACACATTTAATCTAAAAAGCAGTCAGACTGTATCCTGTTGGGATACTCAAAACAGTGGAAGGCTAAATAAGCTAAATATGTTCTGAAATCTCTTTAGTGTTCAGCCTATACACTTTGTGCCCAGATTAACTGGAGTGTGACATGAACGCTGAGGCTGCAAAGAGGAGGCTAAAGATGCTAATTTTATTATTTTTTACCAAATCTTATTAAACAAACAGCTGCACAAAAATCACAAAACAAGCTCATAGCAACAATAGAAAAATAAACATTAAAAAACTGAGAAGAGACCCTTCCCTTGGCTATGACCTCACTTCCTTTGACATCACTCGCTCGGCGGGGGGATGGGTAGAGAGCTGCTAGCTAGTAAAGCTGATTTTTTTTTTTTATCTCTTCCAGCTTTACATAAATACCTAAACAAACTATTCCTCTGTTTCATTCAGATACAACGGAGCTTATATCCAAAAACAAACAAACGTTGATCCCGTCCGAAGCGGCTGAAACGTTGACTAAACCAAGCGGTTTCCAGTGGAGCAGGAGCACAGTAACACTCAGCTCCCCAATTCCCCGGGACAATACAGGAAGAATCGCTTACATACCTCTGAAGTGCATAAGAGCCACCGGCTGGAAAGGCCCGTTGGAATTGGGTGCATCCACAACCATCCTGTCTCCAGATTTATTGCATGTCAACATCTAAAGCCCAACCAGGAAGGCGATCCACTCAGGGCGAGAGGCCAGCCTCCATTTTAGCACAAAAGCAGATCAGAAAATGAAGCGCTGCTGCTGCTGGAGGGAACTGGCTTGTTGGTGACGTCAGAAGCGGAGTCGCGAGCTGATTGGTTGAACTCATACCGCTCTGGAGCAATAGGAAAGCAGACCGCTGTGGGTGAGGGAGTGTGATTGGATGAGAGAATGGAAAGTGGGCGGAGTTACGGCGCTTCCATCTTTTTTTTTGTTGCTCCAGTTTCTTCTTTCCAATCAGTCCGCTTTACAAGGAAGGTTCTGCCACAGATCTTAGATCAGATTGGCTTAAGTCGTTTCCACAGTGTTGCCATTAGCTGGGGTTTCAATATAATCTGATTTAGGAAAAGCAGTTGGAAAGAGGAGTGCTTAGAGAGGCTGGAAAGTCTTTTATTCTCATCTTTTTCTAGTAATTTTTCATGAAAAGGAGGTCAAAATGAGGGTCAGACCGTCAGAGTGGGGATTTAAATGACTGATTCAATGATTAACAGATTAAACCATAAGAAAATAAGACTGCAGAGGTAACTATAGGAATTTATAAAGACAGTTCTGACATGAATTTTGATATGAAATTCATAAATACAAGCTCAAATATGTAACAATAGCAAATTTTGTACCAATAATTATTGCAATAAACAATAACATTGATTTAAGACCATTTTCAAGCAATATATTAATTGTAGTTTGCCCTCTCAAACACCAGCAAACTTTAATTTTGTAAAGAACCTTTACCACTGGAATTAGATATTTTAAGTGTTCAACACACCAACCAAAGAAAATTGTGACCGCAAAAGTTGGGATAAAACGCCAGATTGAGTTGGTCGTTCGACAATAACTGAATACATTTTTTATATCATCTGCTGAGTATTTGTCACCAAAACGTTGAAAGCATAATCACAATACTTTTATATTTTTTATATTTTTGAATCCAGCACCTAAAATTTAGTATGAAAAACTAAAATTACTGCTATAACCAATAAGAACTAAACAATATTTAGCTAATAAGTAATACAAACCAGCAAACACTCTAAAAACTACCGGTAACTGAATTTGACAAACAAATAAATCAAAACAAAATAAAATGAAACTATAATGAAAAACCCAAAACTCTTATAACCCTAGTAAGAACCAGCTTCAAAGACAATGTTATGTCAGCAAATGTATGTAAACTTTTGATCTTGAAGGCATTACTAAATTAATCTCTAGCATATTCTCTCCTGCTTGTGGCATTTAACAAATAGAAATGCATTTGGTAATTTTAGCTGACCTAAAACAAGAGAAGTTTGATCCGATTTAACTTCAGTGTGTGTCGGGTGTATGTAAACATCTGGTTTCAACTGTTCAAGACTATTCTCTCCAGTCCAGACAGCTTAAAAAAAATATAGTTTAATTTATAACTAAATGAGACCACAATCAGCCCCCTTCAGTCACTTCATGACTCAGAAACTTTGAAGGATTTTGTTATTGTAAGTGATGTTTACGAGTTGAGTGAAATTAGCTCATAAACAGGAAATGAAACCGAGTCAAGAGAGAAAATGGAAGATGCAGAGAATCAGAACAGCAGCTTTATGCAGTTTTATCACTTTTATCTAATCTCAGAAAACTAAAAATCACTAAACACATGTGTCAATTAGCGTTTAGTAATGTTTCCATTTGTACTTGAGAATACTGAATGATTTATCTGCTGTTATATGAAACATAATGAAGAGGCTGTCTGTTTTATCATGTGATACATCAGAGGACATACTGATACAGAGCGAAACCACACCGACACCACAAGACAAGCCAAGGCCTTTAAGGACAGCAGGACTCTAAAACCATTTTCACATTAAAAGCCAAGAAATTACGGTCCATTTAAAAACGGACACTCAGTTTAAGTGGCTGCTCCGTTTGCTTTGTTAAATACTAACCAGAATACAGAGCTGCATTTGACTCCTTACTGATTTCTGCTGTTTTTGTCGTCACACTTAAGTGTTTCAAATCATCAGACTTAAATATAAGAGAAAGATCACATGGCTATTTAGCCAGCCAGGTCCAATGTGAAAAAGTAAATGCTCCCTAAATCTAAAAGCAGTTTGTGCCACTCAAGGTAACAACTGCAACCATACTGCAAAAATACAAAATCCTACCAAAGTATTTTTGGTCTAGTTTCTTGAAATAAGACAAAACCAACTTACAAGTAACTTTTCAGCAAGATATAGGAGCTTTTTTAAAGTAAATTTCTTAATAATGACGAAAACTCAAACATGCTGGCACTCCACCTGGGTTGCTAGGTAACAGGCCGAGCTCGGCTGGGGTTGCTAGGTAACCAAACAGTGCTCAGGACTGTGACTCAAAGTGTTATAAGTGGAATAATCTGCCAGGGGAATTAGTATTTCCTCATTATTGTCTTAAAAAAATGTTCCTATATGTCGCTATAAAGTTACTTGTAAGTTAGTTTTGTCTCATTTCAAGTGTACAGAGATATTTGCACTAGAAACTAGAATACTTGGTAAAATTAGTGTTTTTGCATTGCAAGACTGTGTAATAACTGGCAATGAGTGAAGGAGCTTTGGCTCACACTTCTATGCAGAATTGTGTAAATTCAGCCACAATGGAGCATTTCTGAGCATGAAAGATCGGTTTAAGGTCATACCATTAAAAGGTTGGCATGCTGGTTTGTTAGGATCATTGACCATGTTTCCATCAATGGTTTTTATGCACATTTTGAAATATCAATAGAAATAGTTGATAGATACAGCAAAAATTCAAAAGAACTTCGTCAATTTCGCAAAAAAGTCATTTATACTGTCGGTTGAGGTGGTTTCTAGCTTTTCTGAAAAAGAGCTAATGCCTGAAGGGGGAAATAGAAAAACATTCTCCGGTAGAGAGCAGAATTTGTGTTTCCATTAAACAAGTTGACCAGATTCTGAATCAGAAACCATTATACTACTACCACCAGGATTCAGATACTCTTTCTGAACTTTTGTGTTACTTTTATGTCACATATAACGGGAGCCACACATTCCAAACAAACAAACAAACAAAAAAAGCACAGATTATTTTTTATTTTGAATGTTTCCTCTATTTGTGGATAATGGTTCTCCAAAGGTTTTAGAAAAAGTATTATAATCTTTTCCACACTATTTGTCAAGTACTTTGTTTCTAATCTGTTCTTTAATTTCTCTGGATCGTAACATTGTCTATTTTTAAAAATATATATTTTTTACATTCTTTATCAACCCTCCTTCTCACGGCACACTGTCATGAATTTTTGACATGTTTTCCTGCTTTAGCACAGCAGATTGAGATTAACCATCAATTGAAATCAGGTGGTGAAGCAGAGAAACATCCAAAACATGCAGGGCATTGTGAGGAGCTGGGTTTAAAAACACTGGTTCATGTTGTCAAACTGGTTCTACTTAAAACATTTCTTTATTCTGCAGGTCTGACAGCAACCAAGCCTGGGTGTAGCAAGTAAACCTAACCAAAAATGTGGTTAATCAGTTAATTCATGATATAACAATGGGAGAATTACGCTTTCATCTACGGCTTTGAATGAAACCATCATTAGATGGGTGTATTTCATATTTACTCTTGTTATCATTGATGATCTGAGACATTTAGGTGAGTCACAAACAGAGTTGGGTAGTAAATATTTACAAAAAATACTTTCAGGAGTAAAGGGTACTGATAAGAATAGCAAAACTGTTTATAAACATTACATACAATCAGAAGAAATAGTTATAAAAGCATCAAAGTGTAAAACAGTAAAAACAGCTAATAAAAAACATCTTCCAGCAATACTTTTATCTCACAGAGTCACTTTCTCCAATGCTTACTAATTTTGATTTTAGGAGTTGTAATTTTACTACAAAGTATCACCACTTTTACTTGACTGAAATTTCTGGATTCTCTACCCAATGTGAGTAACTTCACTGAATGAAGAACAAGTTTGTTTTTACCATAAATTCACCAGTTTTTATTAAAGTTTCATAAGTCTTATATTGAAAAATGTTTCTTTTGCTTGCTTTTGTTTTTTATATGAATGATTTCAATTCTGGTCTTTAGAATACCAGATTTTCCACACAGCCTTATATTTTGGTCCGTCTGATGATGTAACTATATATATTAAATGATGTTTTGATCAGTTACTCAGTACTTTAGTAGCTTAATACTTGTTTACTCTTGAGTAATTTCTTGTATGGCTACTTTTTACTTTTACTACAGTACTACTCTTTCTTGAGTACAATATTTGGGTTTTCAATCGGACTCTGGTCACAAAGGAAAAACTGAAGAAATTTGCAAGCAAACGTGTTTTATGCAAAAATGGATTCAAACATCAGAATAAGGAATTAGCACATAACTTATAGGAATGGATAAGAGTAGTTTAAGGGACAGGATCCTACCTCGGTTCTCACTCTTGGTATTCTCTCACTAAGGGACCTAAGCCTGTCTTTGGGTGCCATCACATTCCACCGCCATGACAATGTGATGGCACATCGTCATGGCCATCACATGGCAATGTGCCATTTACATCTTACAATAGCGATATAGGCTGACTAAGGAGTGCACAGCAAAGAAAAATGGATTTTTGCTTTTTTTAGTGTTTAATCTGTAACAAATCATTAGCATACCAACCAAAAGTGACCTTTTATGCTTCCTTCAACAGGTTAAGATAGGCCTATATAAAACATGTTCATTACATTTTTTGCACAAAATAATTCTAAATATTGATAATTTAGTCTGCTCAGTTCTGTACAGGTCATACGGCAGTAAAACTATTTGACCAAACGTGCTGGAGCTTCTCTTGGTTGCTAGGTGACAGGCTGGGTTCCGTTATGGTTGCTAGGTAATGGGCTGGGTTCCGCTGTGGTTGCTAGGTAATGGGCTGGGTTCCGCTGTGGTTGCTAGGTAATGGGCTGGGTTCCGCTGGGTTCCGTTATGGTTGCTAGGTAATGGGCTGGGTTCCGCTGTGGTTGCTAGGTAATGGGCTGGGTTCCGCTGTGGTTGCTAGGTGATGGGCTGAGCAATGCCTGCCAACTGTGACTTAAGTATCAGAATCAAAATCAGAATAAACTTCATTAATCCCCAAGGGGAAATTGAATATTTGTTGACATGGTTCTTCATCTGAATTGTTAAATATTAGCAAATATAAATAACAATAAATTATATACAATTCCTAAAAAACACAAAAATCATTGTGGTATAGGTGTTTTCACAGCAAAGAAAAGGATCAAGACTCTCCACCAACATGTTAGAAAGGGAGCTTCTTGGTTACACTAAAACAAAAAGTTAAATTAAGAAAAATAAAAAGTAAAAAGGTGAGCAAAAGTAACCAAAACAGACTCTTGATCAGGTGGATTTGAAAGGGCTCAATTTCCAGACACCAAAAAATATTAACTTATTTCCCAAAAACAGCTGGGTGGATTTTTTAAGCTGTTTTTCTTAGATGTTTTTAAAACCAGTTGAGACTGAAGTGGAAGTATAAAAAACCTGGGAAATGTTAATTGTGCATGAAAGGTCTACCTTTAATAATGACAATTTTTCTAAACTACCAAAGTTTGACACAGTTGTGGCAAACAGTGATTTGCAAAAGTAATCCCATTTCTTTTTTTCACATTTTGTCATATTGCAGCTTTTATTGTAATTTTACATTTCAGGAAGGGGTTATTTTAAAGACCAAAAGAAAGCAGTACATAATGGTGAACTGGAAGGAAAACTATGCATATTCTTCACATTTCTCTATAAAAGGAAATCTAAAACCTGTGGCATATACACTGTGGTGATTTTCAGTTCTACTTTTCTCCAAAACATTTAGCTAAAACCTAAAAGGTTCAACGGGTTTATTGCCTTGGAACTACGTCAACAAATATCCCTGAAAACATAAGAGATGATAAATGAGTGAGAATTATGAACAAAGCGCAATAAGTGCAATTTAAAAAAAAATGTCATAACATTAAAAAGAAAAAGGTAACTGGTTTTAAAAAGTAGAATTGGTCAGAATCAGACACTGTGTTTCACCCAGCAGGTGGCAGTACAGGTAAACCATGTCAGCCAGAGGTTCATGGAAACTAACCCCATCACTGAATGATTTACTGACACCTGGCAGAGCGTACTGTTTAATCCTGTTCATCAAATTTGCATGGCTGCTCTGCTGACAGGATTCGGTTCATGGGCCTCCAGCAAACTGGAACTAACAGAACGACTCGTTTCTCCTCCAGTTCTACTGACAGATGTGATATTAATAGAAATGTGATGCAGAATATCTTGGACAAAATAAAACAAATTCAACATTTTTTTAAATTTCTCTACATGGATGAGCTAAATAGTTATTGCATCACAACTAAATCATATTTCTGGATATATGAGTGGCTAAGAAAGCAAACATGTTGCAATAAAGGACTCAAGAAATTTTTGCTATTTAGTGTGTTTATGTTTGTGTAAGAACTGTCAGGCAATATAAACGTCTGATAGGCAGATGGACCAGTGGTTTGTTTTGATTTGCAGTGAGCTGCATATTTAAAGTAACTGGTGAAGACTGATCAATAGTTGGGGTGTTAAAGATCAATTATTTTGTGATTATTGCGATATTTTAGGTTGCTTTTCAACAGGTGAGAAAACAGGATGAATCACTCTGAAAACCAGCAGTGGAGTTGACGAGGCCAATGAATAAAGTCAAGATAACACAAATCTATTGCAAATATCTTAGAACACTTGAAAAAAGACAAAACTAAATTAAAAGTAACTTTTCAGACATGGGAGCTTGTTTTAAGTCAATAATTTCTTAATGTTAATTAAAAAGTATCGGATTCACTGGGAGATTATTTCACTAATAACGTGCTGAGTCACAATCCATGAGTTCTGTGCTGTTACCTAGCAACCCCAGCCACCCCAACCTGTTACCTAGCAACCTAAGCAGAGTTCCAGCCCATTTTCTAGCAACCCAAGTGGAGTTCCAGTACGTTTGTTCAGCTGTTTTTTTTGTTTGTTTTTTTCCATTGTGTTGGAAGAGACATTTGTTTTGTTGTTGACTTACTATTCAGAAACCACACAGCAAAAATACAAAATATTACCAAGTATTATTAGCATAAATATGTTAATACACTTGAAATAAGATAAAACTAACTTACAAGTTACTTTTCAACAAGATATAGCAGGTTGTTTCAAATAAATAATCCCTTATTATGAATGAACATTTATTTGTTCCACTGACAGATTATTTTACTTATATCAAGAAATTTTCCCATGTTATAAGTGAAATAATCTGCCAGTAGAGCTACTGCTTTTTTTTAATCAATGTTCAAGAATTATTGGCTTAAAACAAGATGGAAAACACATCATACTGCCCCTTTAAGTACTTGTGTATTTTAACTATTTGCAGGGATTAACAAATAATTGCATTTCTGTATTTTTACTTTTGTTTTAATTGTGCTGTAAAGTACCTTTTGGACACCTAATGGATGTTGTAAATGACTAAATAAATGTTATAAACAAGAATGTTTATAAATGTTTTGGAGAACCTGGGAACTGTAGACCGGTCTTCACTCACCACCTCAAATAGTTAAAACCTCCAGATTTTAAAAGATGAAAAGATAAACATGTTTAATACCTGTTGAAGTATTAAACATTAGAAGTCGCAGTAATGTTAGCCACTGAGCCAAAGTGGAAGGGCTGTATTGAGTATCACGATGCTTCCTTAGGCCCCACAAGCCGTTTGTCCTGAACACCTGTATGGGGGACGCAGCTCATCCAGGTATCTGAATAGAGTGCTGCTGTGTATCAGTTACAGGAAAATACTTAGGCCAGATCCTGTTTGTAATGCTGAGTGGAAACAAAGAAGTCATAAAAGATTGATGCAAATCTTCAAACCTCAGCCGTCCCTTCTTCGTATCACCATTAGCAGAACATGTAATGATTAAGTCAATCGGTGTGGTCAGCTGACAGAAAACTCACATTGCAATCATTATAACATGAGTTTATGCACATGTTGTTCTAGATTACGGCTGGATGGCCAAGATTTCTCACCATCTCTGGGTTTCCGGTTGATTGATCGAGTCGGTCTTTCGTACAGGGAGTAATAAACGTTACTGTCAGGTAAGGCGGGAGATGCAGCTGATTGTACATCAGCTGCATTAGAGAGCAGGCGGATGGGCGGCCGCATAGCTATCAATAATGTAGCAAGCAAGGATCTCGAGGTTTGAAAGGTGGGAATGAAGATCCACCAATTTATGAATTCTGAAAGGGGACCTATTATTAAATAATAAAATTCACTTTTTGCATGTTTTTTCTACTTTCATTTGGGCCTCAGCTTCTTCTAAAAACCTCCCAAAAAATTCAAAGTGATCTATTATGCTTCCCTTAACAGGTTAGGACAGGTCGACGGGCGAAACAAAACATGTTCATTTATTTTTTTTGCACATAATTATTCTTAGATAATTAGATTTGAGCCTTGAGATGTTTTAGAGCGTCTTGTCACTTTAAATCCTAATAAGCTGCTACTGGCCACAACCTGAACTCAACTTTTACACTCTCACGTGAAAATGACTGCAAACAGATGTGACCATAGACCTTTGAAAAGCAGAAGTAGAGCTTCCTACACAACCAACAAGAATGCAGCAAGTCAACAGCAAAGCATTTGTCTTTTCCAGCAGCCATTGTACATCACATACAGTGGAAAAGTCAGCTGACCAAACATGCAGGAGCTTCGCCATTTCAAAAACCTCTAGAATGTAACGTCACAAATCAGCAGGTACTGCCCCGTTACCTAGCAACCCAAGCTGAGCTCAATGTGCTGTATACAATGGCTGCTGGAAAAGACAAGTGTTTTGTTGTTGATTTGTCATCCAGAAACCACTTGCTGCATTTTTGTTGGTTGTGCAGAAGGCTCCACTTCTGCTTTTCAAAGATGCACAGTTGTGTAACTGCGCCTCTGTTTGCAGCCGTTTTCACGTGCGAGTGTAAATGTTGAGTTGGGGGGCGTGGCCAGCAGCAGGGTCTTTGAATTTAAAATGACAAGATGCCCCAAAACATTTTATTCAGACTAAAATGTCATTATCTAAGAATGATTTGGTGCAAAAAATGTGATGAACAAGTTTTGTGTAGACCATAGATCCATCCTAACCTGTTCAAGGAAGCATAAGAACATCTTCAATATGACTCTGAATTTTATCTACATAAATGCAATCTTCAAGTTGTATTCCTCGGCTGTTATTTTTGCAAACTGGTTAAAATTAGACATATAAAACCTTCAAACATTTAAAACTTCAAACTAGACTCAACATACCTGCGAGAGCTGGGAGTTTCTGCAGCTCTCTGTTAGCGCTGAGGGGGAATGAGGAGGTGCTGAACCTCTTCTCTCTCTTCACCGCTGAGTGGGACCCAGGCTGCTTCACCCTCAACAGCTGAGCTGAAGGGGGCGCCTTCTTACCTGAACCCTGTGGAAGAAGCAGCGGAGTGAGGTCAAGTGGGACGGGTCCAGCTCCACAGGAAGAGGGACAGCAGCCACTCTAATCAAGTGAAGACAGAAAAGCGGCTGAAGGCTCCGCCGTAAAGAGGTCAGGTTCCTTTCGTTTCCGAATCAGATCGAGTGGCTCTCAGTCAGGAAACATGATCGCAGCGGCCCGGTGTTCTGCTGATGGGACGCGGCAGACAAAATAAATGATCTCAGATTGAGCTGATAAAGCTGTCACTGGAACAATCGGAGCAAATTTAATCTGAATTTACGACCCGAAAGAACGCAGCTACACCGTCTCACTGCAAAAACACAAAATCCTACCAAATCCATTTGGTCCAGTTATAGAGCAAAAATCTTAGTACACTTGAAATTAGACAAAACTAACTTAAAAGTAACTTTTCAGCTAGACATAGGAGCTTAAGTCAATAATTCCTTCATAGAGAGTAAAAATTACTAGTTCCACTGGCAGATTATTTCATTTATAAAAGTGGAAAAATGTTTTGCCATCAGTGAAATAATCTGCCAGTGGAAGTGGTAATTATTTATCATTTATTCCACAAATAGTGATAGATTTTAGGCATTGCTGTACTGAAAAAATATCTTATTACACTTGAAATACAAGTAGTTACAACTTACAAGTAACTTTCCAGCAACATAAAAGTTAATACTTTATTAATATTGATGAAAAAATACCAGTTGTTAGTGAAATAATCTGCCAGTTTCCCATATTATAATCCAAAATATCTTGTTCCACTGGCAGATTATTCCATTCATAACTAGAACTTTTTCTTCAATATTAAATAATTGTTGACGTAAAACCAGCTCCTACATCTTGATGAAAAGTTATTTGTAAGTTAGTTTCGTCTTATTTCGAATGTACTGAGATATTTGCACTGGAAACTAGACCAAAAACATTTGTTAAGATTTTGTGTTTTTCCCAGTGAATTTGACAAATTACAATTCAGGAAAAAATAAAAAGGTAAGTAACAATAAATTAATAGGAATTTGATTATGTGGTCCAGCTAATTTGCTGACAAAGCACAGTAAAACGATGTTCATTAAAGGAGGCACTGGTATTTTTGGCAGTGAGGATTGGTACCAAGTCCCAAATCAGAATCTCCATAAAGCTCATCATCAGGGAAGCATTAACTGCTCTGTTTCTTGTCTTGACATTTGCTCCAACTTTAGGCTTGATAAAACACTGGAAACCAACACCAGAAGATGACATGACTCCCCAAATAAGACCTGGAAACTTCACGATCTTCAAAAGTCTTTAGTCATCCTTGTTGCTAGCACAGCTTTTCCTTCCACTCAACTTTCCATTAAGATGCATGAATACATTCCTCTGCAAACAGCCTCCAGGTGAAGCTGGACAACTATAAAAGTCAAAGTCTTCCTCGTGTTTGTGTGATAAAGTAACTTATGTTTTTGGGAAACTTTAGTTTTGAGTTTCATTTTCAAAATTAAGTCAAATTTATTTGTTCAGGAATTTTCAAAGCAAACTTTAAATTTGATCAAATAACATAATCAGAATCATCAAGCAAATACACAAATATGTTAATCAACGCTCCAATTACTAATAACCAAATGCAACTCTAAACAGCTTTGGTTTAACAAAAAAGACCCTTAAAATACTTTTGTGAGACTTGAATTGCTTAAATAGATGCACCAAGTCACTGAGATGAACCTGCATCTGACTGGAGAAAACCTTTTAGGGCTAATTTTAAAAACTATTAAAATTTTTAGAACGAGATGGCCGAATATTTGTGAAAAATAGATACAGAAAGAACACAGGCCTGAGGCTTTTGTCCATTTGCTACATTCAACCAACAGGCTCTGCAGAAATAACTTTGGACTAAAATAACTGCTACAATGCCCAGTATTATTCCGGCAGAATAAAAGTACTTTTAAAGAAAACAGTCACAAGATCATGCCACATGTCATATGAGCAACTTTTCCTGGTTTACACTGAAACAAAAAGCCAATAAAGTCTTGAAACAACAAACGCTCTGATCTGTAGCAACGTAAACAGAGCCAAGGTTCGATTACGCTGCAGTGCCTGCACATTTAAAATCCCCAGAATGCACCACAAATCTGGAACAAATGTTCAGAAAACTGCAAGACTGCTGAAAAACAGACTTCCTTTAAATGAAGACTGGAAATCCTAATTTTGATTAATATTAAGTGGAACATTGATCAAAATATTTGATTGGTGATTTTGATCAATCAAAAATCATAAGCTGACAGATAAATAAACTGTTATGTTTATTGTTTGTTTTATAATTGTTGATGTTTTTATGATGACTTAAAACAAAAGATTAGTTTAGTCAGGATCCCCGTTTATTTTTTACAGCGGTCACATCACTTCATTACTTTACTAAAACAATTTTCAGAAATTAAACTAAAAAAACAATATGGAAGACAACATGGCAGAATACATGAAAATGTAGGTTAAGCACATAATTAACTCTAATATAATAGATTCAATTTACTAAAATACTATTTTATCTGTAATTTAACATTTTAACTATCATTAAATATAATAAATTCCAGAGTTGCATCCAGAGTTGCATCCATACAAACAAACAAAAAACCCCTGAAAACTCAAATATACTTAAAATATCTTTGAAAGTACAGGAAGAAACCCCCCAGTGCTCAGCCGTTGTTTAAAAATGAAATAAACTTTAAAAGTTTTACCTCTTGTTCCCCTGTAGGTCCATTTTTGCTTCCAGCTTTTTTTGGTCTTCCAGATTTGGAGGATTCCTTCACAAAAAAAAAAGAAAAGAAAAACTGAATAGTAACAAAACAATTTAAAACACACAAGCTAAATTGCTACCTTTTCTTTTTTGCTCTTGTGAGGCATCCTGAGATGAAAACCCCCAGAGTCAGGTGGAAGTGTGGTCTCACTCTGACTAACAGATGCCTGGTAAACGCGGATGTTTCCACTGTGATCAGCCTTTTCCCGCTATCCATCCATGCGCCATGTGACGCGGTCCGCCTCGGAAAGGTGCCGTCCCGCTGGGCTGGTTGTCCGACACAAGTCACGCTTTGTTGGAGGGAAATCCTGACGGCCAACTTACTGCTGCGGCAGCCACACTTTGAGGCGCCTCGCAGCCTGAGTCACAGATGCAGGGCGCAAACTGCGCCACCAGAGGGCAGTGTTGTCAGGAGAAAAGACGTCCTCCAGGTCAGAGAGCGTCAACTTATGGCTTTGTAAAACATCAGACAAAATATATAAAGAAACATCAAGTTTTAGAGCGGTTTTTACTCACTTTTCAGGAATTATGACACTAATTTAGCATAAATGCCGGCGGATTTTAGATGGCCATGAGTTTTATAGACACAGTGCATGTTGAATTGTTTACATCCGCGTATCTCGCGCATGCGCTAACGAGGGTAAAAAGACTCTTCACAACTTGCCATCCAAAGCTGTGCTGCCACCTGTCAGTCAGTTTTGGCGGTTTGTCAGCCACTGACCAATCGGTGGTCACCATTTGTCCGGAAGTTCACGCTTAACTGGAGGAACTGAACTTCCGTCAACATGGCGCTGGGGTCATAGAGATTTTGAGGAAAATAATAGGAAATTCTGGTCAAACGTTTTCAGTAGGGAACATGCGATCCTGACAGCCAGAGTGTTACAATTTACTACATTTTCAAAAGAACAAACGGGTTCTGGAGTAAGGCAAGAAATGGATCACGGCCAAGTTCGTCTGCATAAGAGTATCTGGTAGTAAATGTCCAATTTTTATTTTTATTTTTACATAAAGACACTTATTGATTGTCAAATCAAAGATCAATAAGTGAAGGAAGCTATGCTAGATCATGTGTAATTTCCAACGCTAGCTCTAAGGCAGCATGAACACGTACATTTAAGCTCTTTTTATGCTAATGTTTATTTTTAAGCATTTTTCTGAAGCAGATTTTCACAAGCCAGTTTTATTTGAGTCATTACTCACCCATTTTGTACGTGCAAAATGCGTACGTACGGTACAACTTTCACACTCGCACCTGATGAGAGTTTTTGCTCCTCATTCTTCCTTCAGCTGCAAAAAACTTTTACTTTAATGTTGCTTCCCGCAAATAAACTTACAGACCTGCTGTAGGACTCCTTGAAGAAGTTTTCTCTTCTCCATTTTGAGTTTTACTGGTGGTTTGCAAAACAATGTTAAGTAGCATTACCGCCACCTGCTGGTTTGGAGTGTGGTTTTGCCTGTCATCTTTGCCTTAGTTTTGGCAGATAAGGCAAAAATTACTCAAAAAATGACTCAGGTAACGCACTGAGTCCCACTACCTTTGCCATCAATTATTCTAACTTATATTAGATGCAATTATTAATTGCTATGATTTTTTTTTGTCTAATTTTGCCTCTTGTTTTGAGCGCCTCCATGGGGCGCTCACAGTGCCCCAATGTTGGCCCCCACTTTGAAAAACACGGCTCCAGCTCATTAATATTCATGAAATGCCCCCAGATGGTTGATGATTAAGCACACAACAGTCACTGTACTAGTAAATTGTACATTTACTAGAGTAACATCAGGAGTATTTTTTTTTACTACCCTATACTTGTACTGCAGTAACTGTGGTCAGTATTGCGACTCTAACTTGGGTAAAGTTTCTGGATACTCTACCCACTGTGAGTAACTTCACTGAATAAAGAAAAAGCTTGCTGTAACCACAAAATTACCAATCAGTCAATCAATCAATCAATCAATCAATCAATCAAT
>NW_006800284.1:173533-191260 GCF_000485575.1 Poecilia formosa
CTAAGCATCTATTCAGTGATTGGATGGGTTCAGAGTCACCTGGTGACATCGTGATGTACTTGCTTTGGAGTAATATCTCCACTTCTGTTTTATGTGGAAAAGAACTGATTTGAAAAAAAAATGTATGCCTGGTTTTGCTATTCATATGAATTACTTTCAAAATCCACATAACTTCACATTTTGATCCATTTGTTGATTTAATTTTTAAATGTTACTTGAGTAGCATATTTTTTTCATTCTTAATTAAAAGTACTAAAAGTAAATTAGTACTGCTCTTACTTGAGTATAATTTTTGTGTACTCATCCATGATTGTTTTCTGTCCTGCTTTCTCTGTTAAACGCAGTAAATAAGGTGGTTAAATAATGTTCTCGTTTTTAACTAAGGTGCTGTATTTCATCTTTGACACCACATGGTGGCAGTGTGGCATCGTTTTCTGCTTCTACTTTAGTATTTGAATGAATTTTAGAGCCAGGATAAAGTTTTATTATTTTCTTGTAATAAAACATAAATAACTAATTAAAATCTATCATACAGTGGTATAATCGGATATATTAATTTTTGGTGTTACCAGGAGAATAAAAAGTGACTCAGAACCAAAGGGAGTAAGAACTGTTCCTCTTGCTATTGTCCTGGTCTGCATTGAATCACGTAATTTTCACACGTTTCGTTATGACAGATTACGGAAGAATGTGCAAACCGTGATGAGCTGTGGCTGCATGAGTGGGCTTTAAAACAGACTGGGTTTGTTTTCTGACGTGTTGATGTTGTATTTATCAGTGTTTTCTGACGCATTGTGTCACCATCGCTTCACAATCAGATCTTCATCATCGGCTCCGTGTTATTACTGTATGATATGGCTCCATTCATTTCCTGTCTCTGCAGCAGCCCAGACTGCAAAATCCAGGGAGGAAAATGCCTCCCTGGATTTAATTTATGGTTTTCTTTAGGCTGTTTTTGTATTTGTGTCTGCATTTTGTCCTCATCAGATAATGATTTAAGAAGCTAAGAAGTTTAGATGCCCTCATTTCCAGCTTTAATGTTGTAATATTTTGGTGATTATTCCCCAAAAAATAATAACAAAACCTACACTGGACTCTGGTCCGGCTACATACCTCAGTCTTGGTTCGGTTTGAATTCATATGTGAATGCCAAGCGGACCGCTCCAATAGCAGGAAGCGGACTACAGCGCACGGCATTCTGGGTAAATACAGCCAAAACTAAAGCGTTAACCTAGGGCTTTTTGGAGAAATGGCTCTTAGTCTTTTACCAAAAACAAACAAAAGTCATACAGCCACTAAAATCTAACGCTACTCCATTTTTGTTTACATTTCGTGAAGAAGGAAGTTGCACTTGATGTCTTTTTCAGTAATTTTGGTGCAGCGCCCCCACTGGCAAGGCGGAGAACAGCTTTTTCAATTAGTTTGGGTAGTTTGACAGTGCAGTGAGAAACCGAAAGCTGAAAATTTGTTAGGTAGTAACTAGTTACATTTATTCAATTACATTTACCTGAGTACGTTTTTTGGGAAGAAAGAAAAACAACAACAACAAAA
The DNA here is from genome assembly GCF_000485575.1 of Poecilia formosa. Lineage (NCBI taxonomy): Eukaryota > Metazoa > Chordata > Actinopteri > Cyprinodontiformes > Poeciliidae > Poecilia > Poecilia formosa. Next base: position 175,085 of record NW_006800284.1, read on the forward strand.
CGGAACTACTTTGAGGAGTATTTTTACTATTCCGTACTTTTTACTTTTACTTGAGTAATTATATTATGAAGTATTTCTACTCTTACTTGAGTAAAATTTCTGGATTTTCTACCCACTGAAATGTTAAATCTACTTTTAAGGCAGATAATAACCCAGAGGGGCAGGCAACCCTTGATTCTCATTCTCATAATTGTAGTTTTATTTTGTCAATATATATTTATTAAACTATTTTTGTGTTAAAAAATGGGGAAAAAAGTGTTTTCACTAGAAACAGGGAAAAAAACACAAAAACAAAAAAGGTCCAGACAGGTATTCAAAAAGCAAATCTCGACACCTTAATTATTAATTAAAACCCTGAACGCTCACATGCCCTAATTAAATGGAGGCTATATGTGTATAATAATATATCTGACTAATGTAAACATCACCATGTTTCTGTTTATATTTATTTGCACTGTTAATTTGTTTACAGTGACAAACAATCAATTCAATCAATTCAGTTAGTCAAATGCAGCTGTTGTAACAGCTGCATGTTGATCCCTTAAGTGTTTATCTAATTTTTTCCTATTTTTATTTTTTTAATATAACAACACTGAACCATCTGCTAAAAAAAAAAAAAAAGGAGCTCTGTATAATTTCAGTTTTTGTTGTATAATAATTGTCTCCTGCAGAAAAAGCGATTCATATGGAACCAAAAACTGGAACATGCTAAAGCAAAAATAAAAACAGCACATATTTCCTTTTCTATTATTCTTCATATTTAAAATGATATAAACTTTGCTGCAGCTGCTGAGCTGCTTTACTCAGACGTTGTTCTTCGTGTTGAGTGAAGTGAGTTGAGGAAACAAAGCTGTGCAGCCAAAACAGGCTAATGAGCGGGCAGCACAACGACAGGCTGTTTGTTTTTCCAGGAGAGAGAGAGAGAGAGATGGAGGTAAAGATGGACAGCTTGTTAGAAAACAAGAACAAAAGCCACCTTAGTTTACTGCTGTCATGGTTTAGTGACTCAGGTTCACAATCAGCTGTGATTAAAACTAAACGTTCACGTTTTCACCATTAACTCACCGATATGTTTGTGTTTTACCTTCTGGAAAAACATAAGCTTTATTTTGCCTCTTTGATTTCTACATAAAGGAGAAATCAAGTACCTTACTTCCATGAACAGGTTAAAATATGTCTATGGTGTATACAAAACATGTTCATTACATTTATTGGACAGTTCTGCCCATTTTGACCTGTTTTAGAGCGTCCTGTCAATTTAAATCCAAATAATCTGCTACTGGCCCAAACTCAACGTTTACACTCACACCTGAAAGTGGCTGCTAACAGATGAGCAAACATACAACCATACATCTTTGAAAAGCAGAAGTGGAGCCTCCTGCACAATCAACAAGAGTGAAACAAGTGACATCTCCATGATAAGTTGACAACAAAAGACTTTTTATCTTTTCCAGGAGCCATTGTGCATCAAACAGCGGTAACACCAGCTTGGGTTGCTAGGTAACCGCACACTGTGACTTAATAATCAGGAGGTTTTTGAAACATCTTATTTTCTAGACCCTGAAAAACATTAAAGAGGACCTAATATGAAAAATTCTAATTTTTCATGTTCTTATACTTCCATTTGGTCCCAAAAATGCTTAAAGAAAACATCCAGCCACTATTTATCAATAAGTTAATGTTTTATGAATCGTTTCAAAAATCTCCTATTTGTTAAATCAGCTTTGACAGGCACTGAGCCATTGCCTTGCAACCTAAGCTGAACTGCAGCAGATTTGGTCAGCTGGTTTTAACGCTGTATGAGCTGTACAATGGCTACTGGAAATGACAAGTGTTTATTTGTTGACTTACTGTCCAGAAACTGCTTGCTGTATTTTTGTTGGTTGTGTAGAAGGCTCTACTAATGCTTTTCAAAGTGTACAGCTGTATAGCTTCTCACCTGTAGCAGCCATTTTCATGTGAAAGTGGCTGAGCTGGGGGGCGTGGCCAGCAGCAGCTTATTTGGATTTAAAGTGACAAGACGCCTTAAAACAGTTCAATCTGAAAGGAGATCAAGACGAAAATCTTATTATCCAAAATGAATATGTTTTATGTAGGCCATAGATTTATCCTAGCCTGGAAGTGTAATAGGTCACATTTAATTTATGGACAAAAATGGTTTTGGATGTTTTCAGTAGCAGTTGAGACCCAATCAGAAGTGCACAAAGTGAATTATGCGTAACAGAATAAAACCGTAATGGCTCTCACTTTGTTTATGTGTTTGCAGTATATGTCCTCCATGCCGGTGTAGTTCTGTACGCTCACTGTGCCCCGCTGGGTGCTGACAGGTTCATGTTTGACATGATTAAGCGCTCTCCCTCTGCGCGCTGACATGGCTTCCGGCTGCCCTCCCTCTCCCCAGCAAATGGTTTGTTTGACAGCTTGTGGAAAACATGGTGTACCCCCTGCTTCCCTAACACTCCGCTCAGGGACTCGGGTTTCAGCTGCTCAAAGCCAATCTCACAATCCTTTTCTTTTCCTTTTACCTCATATTTTCTGCTGCTGCTTTGGGACATCGCCGTTGCATCTCACCTCATGAGATCTCAGCCCACACCTGGCGAAACGCCGACTTCAACCTTTTTCTTCCGTTCCCCTGAGAGTTTCCTGAGCTCTACCCTTTTACTTTTGATTTCTGCCTTTTACAAAGATGTTTTGCTTTCTGACTTCTTTTATCTGCCAGCCTGAAAAGTTCACTGACGAGAACATCAAAAGGCATTTAAACTTTAAAAAAAGACTCTGCTGTGATGTCGCCTACATTTGTTTTTGCTTCAACTATAAATGGAGGAGAATAAACTGGATGCTGCCATTAAATAGGGAAAACAGTGAATGGATATTCCAATGCTGCCCTTTACTCCGATAAAGATGCAAATCTAAAAAAGAAGTTAGTAACTTTCAGCTTTGCTGAACTTTAAAGGTTAACATCCCTGATACTTTCTGAAAGATGAAAAGGTAAAATAATATTTTTATAGAAAATTACAAATAAAGAAAATTTTAGATGATGAAACATGAAAGAGTGGCTGTTTTATCATTTTAATGCTTTTACAAATCAATCTGAAAATCTTATAGATAATTATTTAAACAAACAGTGACATCTGTGATTAAAAATAATTTATATGTAATATCAAATGAGAAGCGAGTAAAAACAATTCAAAGTATCTTTTATGTTATTGTTTCATTAGGATTTCTTTGTGTCATTGTGGAAGAAAATTAACTTGCTGTGTGTGAAATAATTTGTGGGCTTACAGGAAGTAACGGGTCAAATGAGAACATGGAAGCAGAACGATCTGAAAGCGAGCAGCGAAGAGGAGGAACAGCGAGCGCCAACCCAGAGAAAACAGCCAAAACCACTTAATGGTAGCAAGATAAAGCCGAGAACACGGACAAAAGAGAGCGGCCTGTTTTCTCTGGCCGACAGACAATGGCACAACGCAGCCTGCTTTAAATTTTTATGAGAACAGGGTGCTTCAATGAATGTTTTAATTAAACATAAATTTGTCTTATTAGACTTCAAATTGGAAGGCCTCTGCAGTAGAATGTACGTGTTTTGCGTTTTATTTTTTTCCCGGGTTTTTCTCCTGCTAGATGGCACAGAGGCCAAAGGCAATCAGGCTTTCTGCGGCAGCCAGAGGCAGATTAATCTAGCAGAGCCTCCAGAGTGCAGGATCCATTAGACTGTATCAGGACCAGGCAGCAAAAGTCACACTGCTGGGCTTCTTTTGGCTGCTTTGCGTTGGAGGATTGGCGGGTTTTGCTTTTTATTTGCCTGCTCTGCTGTTGGGGTTAAGCCAGAACTTCCTGAGAAACACCGAACCAAGACACACACAGTTCATATTTCAGATGCAAACATCTATATGCAGCTCCAGACAACCCAAGAAGAGAAAAATCTAAAACAATCTGAGTCTAATCCCTTCAGCAGAGAAATGTAGCTGATTAAATCAATCAATTAATTATTCACATTTATTTGTTACCATGAAATCATTCAAATAGTCATTTTTAGTTCAAATATCTAAGACAAAACTAACTTATAAGTAACTTTTCAGCAAAATATAGGAGCTTGTTTTAAGTCAATGATGCCTTAATATTAAAAAATTCTAGATCCACTGGCAGATTATTTTACTGTTAACATGTTGAGTCACATTCCACGGGCACTGCGCCGTTACCTAGCAACCCCAGCCAAGCCCAGCCTGTTACCTAGCAACCCAAGAGGAGCTCCAGTACGTTTGGTCAGCTGTTTTTTCTTCACTGTCTGTGTTGGAAGAGACACTTATTTTCACTGGGAAAACGCAAAATCTTACCAAGTATTTTTTCTCTAGTTTGTAGAGAAAATATCTTAGTTCACTTGGAATAAGACAAAACTAAATTACAAATAACTTTACAACATAGGCGTTTGTTTTCATTCAGTAGTTCCTTAATATTGATGAAAAAGTTTTAGTTCCACTGTCAGATTATTTTACTTATGACACGTTTTTCCCAAGTTATAAGTGAAATAGATTCAAAATTCTGAGATTCTGACTTTAATTTCAGAATTCAGATTTTTTCTGTCAGAAAGTTGACATTTTTCCCAGAATTTTGATTATTTCTTCTCAGAATTTCGATTATTTTTTCTCAGTATTCTGACTTTTGATCTCAAAAGATTAAAGTCATATTTTTGTATTTTTTGTCCCAGTGGTCCTAACTGCCTTAATATGTGTTTACATTTTGCTTTTTTACCAAACCACTTCTGCAGACAGTGACCACACTGTAAAAACATGTAGTTTTCTGGAGTTTCTTCCTTTTATGAGATAAACAGATGAAGTTTTCACTGACAGACGTGGCGTCCATTTGAAATCCCTCTCTGCCTTCCAGTCACTGACCGCTCTGACTCCTCTCTGCACCTCTGACTTTCTAAAAGCTTTCTTTCTCTCTGTCCAGTCACATTTCTTCATCCTATTTCTTCCCCAGACCTTCCACTGGATTTTCTTTCAGTCGCCACGTTTCACTCTTCTGGGAAGTTACTCGGGTCAAAAACCGGCCAGCTGCAATCTGGAAACACAGGTGAACAGAGACGGAGGCTCACATAAAGGCCAGGTTTTCCTCCACGATAAAAGACCGCTTGTGCCTCTGATCTGATACCATCCAACTTGACCTATAAATGTACTTGAGAAAGAAACGTATCTTGTCGTCTGGAGAGGCTCGGTTGCCAGATATGAGTTTAAACCTCCCTGCAGGGACCGAAATTTAAATCTGACATTAGGACCTCAGTGAGATAGAAGCGATATCGCTTCGTATTTGGCATTTGGTGTCTGAACAATGCAAAGCGTCAGCAGGGGAGGACACGAGGCATTTCTGAATCATCTACCGGAAACAAAATGAATGAGTAATACATTTATGTTAATTGGTGAATGTTTTGGGGATTGCTAATGAATGTTTTCTGAATCAAATGGAAAACCTTTTATCACAGCAGATTTTTCTTATTACGTTTTGTAATAAATTATTTTGGTCATCAATTAAATAACATGATTACCTATTAACGAGGAAGTTCGGCTCTTACTTGTTTTGCTCTAATTGGTGTTATTACTTTGCCAACATTAGGGCGTATTAAAATAAAAATAACGATAATTACTCCTGTAAACGTGTTTGGATTGCTGTTGCAGTCCTACACAGTGCCTTGAAAATGATTCAACCTAAACTACTACACATTATTTCATTGTACATCAACAAATTTAATTTACTGGAAGAAATAACTTAAACTCTTAATTTAGAAATCGATTAATCAATTGTTCTGATGATTAATCAATTAATCAGAGAAGGTTTTTTTGTTTTCATTCGCCTTATTCATACAACTTTACAAATACATTAAAGATGTAAAAAACAGTTAAATTCCTCTTTTTGATCAGAAGATAAACATTTTGTTGCCTAAAAATCTATTTCATATAATTTCTTTAGTGAATTTGAACCAGGTGAATCTAAAACAGTCATTTAAGGAGTTTTAGTCAACACTGCAAAACACAAAATTTTACCAAGAATTTTTGTCCCAGTTTTTAGTGGAAATATCTAAAACTAAATATCTTAGTTTTGCCTTACTTTAAATGTACTAACTTAAACTTTTAATCTTTTTCTGTTATGCAAAAACCCAGAATCTGAAGAAAAATCTGAAGCGATTAATGAGATCACGCATGATTAATTGATTATTGAAATGATCATCAACTAATTTAGCAATAGATTAATCGATTAACTGAAGTATGCAGACTCAAAAAAAAAAGCATATTCAGAGCGGAAATTAAGCCAGAACTAAACAAAAATAAATATACATTTTACATTTTGTTGTTGTTTTTATTTTACTTTTTGAATCCCAGCTCAAACAATTCAGAGATAGTTTTTCATTTATGATCAACCTGGTGTTCAAACGCATCAGAAGGAGTGATTGTCAGACGATCCAAGACTGACTTTTATGTTTCTCTTAGATAAAACTCCCTTTCATACCTCAGTAAACAGGTTTCAGTACACGGTCCTCCCAGCGGTACATGCAGAGCTTGGGAGTTAAAAGCAATGTTCCTCCCCGCATGTCAGGTAGACACAAGACAGCTAGCAGCACATGAAGCTTATGAGCCGTGAGTCACTGAACACAGAGACGGAGGAGTTGCAAACGTCTGGAAACGACTGGAAATGACTGGAAATGACTGTAGCTTCAGTCCATTAATCGAAATAATTGAGGGTTATCTTTATTGTCCTTAAAGGTGACCCATAGTATGTCAATGGGCCAAACAAAACATGTTCATTATATTTTTGCTCAAAACAAAACATACAGCCGTAAAACCAGCTAACGAGACCTTCTGGAACTCCACTTGGGTTGCCAGGTAACAGGTAGAGTTCTGCTGGAGTTGCTAGGTAACGGGTGGAGTTCTGCTGGGGTTGCTAGGTAACCCCAGGCTAGGCAACAAGCTGTTACCTAGCCTGTTGCTAGGTAACAGGCAGAACTCAACTGGGGTCTCTAGGTGAAGGGTCAGTGCCTGCTGATTTGTCATGTTACATTCCAGAGATTTTTGAAGCTGCTTATTTTTTCAGACACCAAAAAACTTATTGCCAAAAACCGACGGGTGATATTTTTTTTAAGCACTTGGGATGTTGTTAGAAACAGTAGAAACCCCAAATTATTATACAAAATATGAATTTTGCATAATAATTTTCCCTCTTCTCCCAAATATCTTAACTTTGCACAGACACCAAAAGTTTGCATTTTGTTCAGATAACTGGAGCTATTCTTAATTTACTTTATGTATTTTTTCAGGCAAAAATTACTTCTAAAATCCTATAGGGCTTAACTCTGATTCATCTGCTGTCATGTCAATCTGTGGTATTCAATTTAGTTCAGTTTGGTTCAGTTTAAAATATGAAAAATAATAAAGGGAAGTTAAATGCTTTACGTCATGCTGTACATGGTTCTTTAAAGTGTTTCTGTAGATGAGCAAAGCCTCCTGTGGGAGTACGGTCTTCTCTCTCCAGTCCAGTTTGTTGTCCAGATGAACATTGAGTTATTTCTTCTGCCATAACGGAAAAAAGTGTTTGTCAGTTTGTCAAAGAGTCACCAAAACCCATCCAGCATTTAGCAGCTAGGTTGTTAACGTAACAGTTAAATCAGAAATATTCTCATTTGTGTTACTCTGGCAACCTTTCATGCTACTGTTAGTTTCATAACAGGTTTTTATGATGAATCAAATTGCTTTTCCTTAAACACAATGATGTCCATTAGCAAGTCCATTAGCGTCATTTATGGGTAAGAGTCTTTTGTCACAGTTGTTTTTATTTCGACACATGAGGCATTGTGGCCGTATGCAGATTTCTTCTGTTGACCTGGTCTGGTTAGCATCTAGTTAATGTCTTAATTTTATTGTCTGTCTTTACCACTGGACATGAGAAAGACACTGTACAGCAAAAAGGGCTAAAGAGGACCTTTTTTGCTAAGTTCAATTTTGCATGTTTTTGTAATTTTCTTTGGTTCTCTACTGCTTCTAAAATCAGCCCATGTGTTTACAAAACATTTTTTGCAATAACTTAATGTTTTTTTGTTTCTGAGAAATGAGCTGTTTCAAAAACCTCCACAATGTAATGTAATAAATTAGGATGCACCATTACCTAGCAACCTCAACTGCATTCCGCCCGTTACCTAGCAACCCAAGCTGAGCTGCAGCACATTTGTGCAGCTGGTCTTCCCGCTGTATGCGCTGTACAATGGCTGCTGGAAAAGACAAGTGTTTTGTTGCTGACCTATCATCCAGAAAACACTCGCTGCATTTTTGTCATTTGTGCAGGAGGCTCCACTTCTGCTTTTCAAAGATGTATGGTTGTATATTTGCCCATCTTTTTGCTGATGTTTTCACGTGCGAGTGAAAATGTTGAGTTGGTGGGTGAGGCCAGCAGCTTATTTGGATTTAAAATGAAAAGACGCCCTGAAACAGACCAGAAGGCAAAACAGACAAGACTAAAATCTCATTAACTAAGAATGATTTTGAGTAAAAAAAAAAATTATTAACATGTTGGTGTACAGCCCATAGACCTATGGGACTCACAGATGTACATTTTTAGAGAAACATTAGTAGAGCCTCCTGCACAAAAAACAAGATTGCAGCAAATGGTTTCTGGATGGTAAGTCAATCACAAAACTCCTGTCTTTTCCAGCAGCCATTGTACAGTGGTAAAACCAGCTGACCAAACGTGCTGCAGCTCAGCTTGGGTTGCTAGGTAACCATGCAGTGCCCATCCACTGCAACAAAACAGTCTGGAGGTTTTTGAAATGGTTCATTTTTCAGAAACCAAAACACATGAACAACATGGCACTTCGGCTGTTTTTAGACCCAAATGTAAATATAAAAATGTGCAAAAAGCTAATTTTGCATCATAGGTCCCCTTTAAACTGAGAAAAGTTCACTGAATAAAAATGTTGGCCATGCTTCATTCCTATTGGGTTCATCTGTGGTTCATCTGTTTTTAACTGGACGGATCACTGAGTGGAACAGACTACCCCTCAGCTGTGAGAGTTTCATGTGTTTCTTTCCAAGCTCTCCTTCACTCTCCCTCCCTTCTCACCCCAAAAACCTCACATTTTATCTGCCAGAAGCTCCCAAGCATGATAAACATTGTTTCTGAGTTGTTATGGCAGCCATTTTTGTATTTTGTTATGTTTCTCCCCTTGGATATGTGGACAATCTGCCTGTCGTTTAAGGTAAACGTGTTAATGTGCGGCTGTGGGTAAGGTGTGTGGTCTTTTCCACTTGTTATGGTTAATATGTTCTGCTTTCTAAATCATGTTTTTGCTTATTACTGAAACCTGTGCTCAGCTTCTGTATCCTGACCTTTTCCACTGAAAATTATTTCAACAATGCAGACTGTGTCCTGGCAATACACATTACAGACTAACTCTAAACGAACTCCAAGGGTGTAAATCAATGAGGCAAAGAAAATATTTAGCTCCGTTTGTAACCTTCACATCTGACTTTAACCTGTGATCTTTTAATATTATTCACAAAAACATGTTCCAGTTCTCTGTCTTGTTTCTCTGCCAAATTTACTCTTACATTTGTAATCTTTCTATTCTTATCCCTCTTTAAACATTTACTGCCTTTAACCATGTCACTGTGACTCAGTAAAGGGCACAGCACAGGCATAAACTGCGTCAACGATCTTGTAAAGACAGAAGAAAACGAAAAACAGAGACAAATTCGAAGGATTTTATACGGGAAGTTAATAAAACGATGGCTACGCAATGTAAAATACATACTAAACCCTTGAATTTTGTCACAATCCATCATATTGTAAGTAAATTAATAAAACTTCTGAGTTAATTGCTCTGTTTTTTTCAGCATGTGGAAAAAACATAACATAAATAATAGAATAACAGTAAAATATAGTGGCAATGTATGTGTTTGGCACAGAGGAAGTGCTGCTTCTACAATAAATCACTGGTTAAAAGGAAAAGTATTTTCTTATTTGTTCTTATTTGAAAAGCCTGCTTGTCACTGCAGCCTACAGAGGTAAGACCAGCAAACCAAAGGTGCTGGAACTCCGGTTGCTAGGTGACGGCTGGACTGCAGTTCTGGTTGCTAGGTAACGGGTCACCAGGTCAGGGCAGTTCTGACAGATCTGTGATGTTACTTTTGGAAAGTTTTTGAAACGGCTCATTTTTCAGACGCCACAAAAACACCTTGTTGTTTTTAGAAAGAGCAGAAACACAAATTTTAGCACAAAAATGTGAAAATTGTGATTTTTTTTTTGTAGGCGTCACTGAAAAAACATTTGAACTACATTATTAGTACCGTAATCGGACAAAAGATTGTTAATTTAATCACCTGTTTTATACAACTATAGAAATACATTAAAGATGCAAATAAACAACTAAATTCCAATTTTTAGGAAAATAAACCTTCTATTGGCTAAAAAGCATTTCTTTAGTTAATCTGAAGCGAAGTCACTTGAGAGTTTTAGCTAACACTGCAAAAATATAATTTCACCAAGCATTTTTGTTTGAGTTTCTACAGGAAATATTTTTATTTTCCTTTAGTTTAAGTGTTTACTTACAACTGGAACATTTCAGAAAGATACAGGAGCCTCTATTATGTAATTATTATTGAGTTTAAAAAGTACTATTTCTACTGGCAGATTATTTACTTGTAACATAGGAAAAATGTCATGTTTTAAATAAATAATCTGTTAGTGGCAGTAGAACGTTTTCATCAATAATACTGAAGCATATAATCAAAACAAGCTCTTAAATGTTGTTTAAAAGTTACTTCCAAGTTAGTTTGTAATTTTTCAAGTGTGCTGAAATATTTGCTCTATAAACTAAACCAAAAATACTCGGTAAGATTTTTAGTTTTTACAGTGAAAAAATGGTAGGTGGGTTTTTTTAATATATATATTAATTTTAAATGCAAAATTTTTTCAAATTTTATCTTTATTTCTGCTCAGAATACACAGGTTTTTCATAAGTTGGTCTTTTTAGGTTTATATTCCAATTAATGATTAACTTTAATTGATTACCAGTTTACAATTATTTCAAAAATCGATTAATCCGATTAATTCCATTAATCGTTCCCATTTTAGTTCCACTTGACAGTTAGGCACTGTTTTTGATGTTTTCTCCTGAAATGTCCCAGTAAATGAATTGAGGTTTGTGATATTTAAAGGGGCAGGAACATTTTCCAGCAAGGCATCATTTTCTAAACAATAGTGGAAATATTTGAATTTATCTGTTTTTGTTTTGCTTTTTACAGCCCAGGTGAAACAATTGAAATATATTTTTTGTGTTCTGTGTTTGAATGGAGTGCAAATATAAAACAGTTGTTCGCTTTCTTTAATATTTCATCCCCTGTGTATCTCTGAGTCAGCCTGGAATATAAACCTCCGTCCGTATCGGAGAGCTGCAGACACAGGAGGGCTGCGTTGGAGGAGGATGTCACATCCCATATGTATACATTAACCAGAATGTCAACAACTTATGCACAGCACTCAAATCTGCATAATTCATGCACTCTGTTGTCTATGTAACCCCAACCTTATCCCATCTTTTCAAAACCAGAGATATGGACATGAAATTAGTTTTTTACTCAGAGAAAACAGAAAAGTATTTGTGGTTTTTTTGCACCAGGTGGAAAATGATTTTTTAGTGGGAAGTAAAAGATAAATCTGTTTCATTTAGGAGTTGGAATAATTTATTTCATCCACTCTTTCCTGAAAGTTTTCCTAAAATAGCTTAAAGTAACTCTGTAATGCTTAAACCTTCTTACTCCTTAGAAACAAAATCAAATTTCAAACTGAAATCCTTAAAAATACTCAAGCGTTAAATTTTATATCTTGCTTTTTGCTTCTAGAAGAGGCAGAATGTTTTAAGTTTACAGTAAATCATAATTTTTCATGACAGAATGAGGGAGGGAACAGATTCTTGTTTGATCGCTCGCTGCATCATGTTTTAGCTAACCTCCATCGACAGCAGAATGACGGCAAAATAAAAACAACCTGCTAAACATCAACACAGGATCAGCCTTTTAAAGTTAACAAACTGGCTGAAAACTAAATTTTCCAGGTTCATAAAGGTTGTTTTCCCTCTTCAGCATATTTAAATAAACAGTTTTAATGCTCATTTTGTGCATTTATAGAAAAGTTTGATTCAAAAACTAATTAATTAGCAAAACAAAATTTAATATTTAAACGTATTAAAGCAGAAAATAAAACTTTGTTAGCATTTTTAACCATTTTATCCTTTCATAACATAAATTCAGCTCTGGAAAAAAAACAACAATTTAAAATGACCAGTTTCTCTGATTTTACTTTTTGTAGGTTTGTGTTTCAGTAAAATGAACTTTATTATTTTATTCTATGAACTTCTGACAACATGTTTTCAAAATTCAAAACAGAAATTTGGCATTTATTTGCCCAAAATGAGAAATGGTCAAATAATGAAAAAGAAGCTTTCAGACCTCAGATAATGCAAAGAAAACAAGTTCATATTAATTTATAAACAACAATACTAGTGATTTAACTCAGGAAGAGTTCAGTTCAGTATTTGGTGGAACAACCGTCAGGTTTCCAGTTTGGTTCAATGCAGCAGCTCTTAGTTTTTACAGAGGCATATTTTTTGGCATATTAGCACATATTTTTATTCATTTGGACCAAAACAGTCACCCCACACTGTTTGGGTTGTTTTACTTTTTGTCTGTTTGAAACAAATGAATAAAAATGTCTGGATGCCTCCGTTTGCTGCTTGTATTTCCAAACGGTGATTTGTGTTTTGTCTGTTGGAGTTCTATCTTGTTGCCCTTCAGCGAGGCTATCAGCAGCTCTTACGATCCGTTTCTGCGTCTGTTGGCGCAGCTGTCACTCACTTTGTTTACGCTCTCCTGTGGCCTTGCTCCTTACGCTCGCCGAGAAGTGACAGGCTCCATCTTCTGGGGTTAAATGCGTCGTGACCTTTCGGTTTCCCTGCTCCAGACGGCCGAATGTTACCGGCAGCAGTTTCCCCGTCGAAGCTGATCTGCAGCGACAGCGCCGGCTTTGGTTCGTGTTTTTTTACCATCTTTGGAATAAAATTAAGATTTTATTAAACAAACAACAGAAATGCTGGAATTGGAACAAGATGTAGAGATTATATGATGAACGTCTTTCTGTGTTCCTGGTCAGTTTGCATCATATTTATACATATAACATAGTATGTACATGTGTAGATCTATATATGTTACAATGAAATAATTAATTTATATTTTTTTAATTATTTATTTTATATTTACCAGAAAAAAAACAGCAATTTTCAGTTTAATCTAAAAAAACAAACAAAACTCTACAAATAGCTTAAAAATGTCAGAATTTCAAAAGACGAAAACATTTTTTACTTTTGAAATTTTCTGTATTTCAAAAGTGGAAACTTAGCTAGAAAAAAATAAATAAATAAATTCGAGGTTTATTTCTAAATTTTCTGAAGAAAAAAAACGTGCAAATTTCAGAGTTTCAGAAGTCAGATTAAATTATAAAATAATTAGTAATTTAATTAATAAAAATGGATGAAAACCACTTATTAGCTTCCTTCCAATTCATAAAAAATCCAGATAAAATCCATCAAAGTTTATGGACAAAATGTGAATTTTCCAAGGTATTTCACACCTTGGAAAATTCACACTTTGTGAATTTTCCAAGGATTAATTTAAATTAATCCAGAATTTAACTCCTGGATTAAGTTCTGTTTTAATCCAGAATTTAATAATTCACATCAGTTTATTGTTTTTGTGCTAAAGCTACAGTAACACATTCGTATCTGTTTTATATTCAGCTGACGTTTTGAAAAGCAAACAGAGATGAGGAGCCATATTGATTTTCACAACATGTCAGAATATTTTCATTATTTCATCTTTTATTTATTCATATTTTTTATTTCTCCTTAGAACAGATTCATCCTCTCAACACATTTTAAACCTAATAATAACTTAACCCAAAATGAACTGAATCTGGTGAAAGTGCCTCTTATGTCCGCTGTTTTGCAGGAATGTGTTTTAAATCGAATTTTTCCTGCAAGTCCATTCAATCTGCCAATAACATTTTCCCACATGAACGCATTAATTAACAAGCACATAAAAACCCATTAAAATCAATATTTGCTGTTTATGTAATATCAATGTGACCCTGTTCTGCTGCCTCAGCGTTATTGTTGTAGCTACAACATGAACACACCTCAGCCCAGCACTTTTATTTTTATGCAAATGAAGCGTTTGTGGTCTCGCTTATTATTTTTACTCCGGCACAGAGAAACGTGGGAGAAACGGCAGAGAGACGGAGAGAAAACAGACATTTAATGGCTTTATGTCTCTGCAGGATTCAGTCCAGTTGCTCCAGGTTTGCTTTTTTCCACAAAGTCACAAAAAATCCTTTCACAATAGTTCCCATCATCCAGAAAAAACAAACAGTTTTTGATGGATAAATCTGAATTTTTTGGATGTTAGTCTGTTGTAGTTCTCTCCTTTCTTTTGAAAGATGCATGTTTCAGTCTTTGCGATGGCTTTCCTGTATGTTTCCAAACAAATCTGCTAAATAAAATAACCTGTTATCATCCGAAGCTCTTTGGAAGATGAAGGTTTCAAATCTAAACGTGTCAACAAAGATGTAGTTTCCATAATTCAATTCAAAAACTCATAGTAATATATTTTTAGGATTTATAATTATGGGTTACATCTAAAGAAAACCCCAAAACTCCCTTCTTCAATAGACATAAATAAAACAAATAAAGAGTGATTTTTAATAATAAATGTTTTGGCCTTGATGTTCAGCGTTGTGAAAGAAGCTGGAAAGTTCACTGCAAAAACACAAAATCTTACTATTTCATATCTTAGTACACTTCAAATAAAACAAACATAACTTACAAGTAGCTTTTCAGCAAGATATATTTGCTTATTTTAAGTAAATAATTACTGGAAACTGATTAAAATAAGTTCCACTGGCAGATTTGTTCATTTAAAACATGGGAAAATGTCTCCTTATAAATGGGAACTTAAAATCGTTCTATTGTTTTTTTATCAATATTAAAACATTACTGACTTAAACAAGCTCTTATATCTTGCTGAAAAGTTACTTTTAAGCTATTTTTCTCTTTTTGAATTAGAAACTAGACAGAAAATATTCTGTAGCATTTTTGCAGTGTCCTCAGATGTTTCATATTTTAAAAAAAAAAAAGAAGGATCTGAAGTAAGAGTGGAAAATTAAAGCTCCCAAAGGTTGACAGTCGGTGATGATTTGTGGTGCCGTTTCTGCTGCTGGTTTTGGTCCAGTGGATTTTATCAAGCCCAAAGTCAGCAGCAGAGCCAGGAAGTTTAAGATCTCTTCATCCTCCCTTCTGCTGACAAACTGTATCGAGACGCCAGGACTTGGCGCCAGCCACCAACGGCGCTAAATCTGCTGTAACGATCACAGGGACACGGGTCATTACGGCAGATCACCGGGTTAGCTTAGAGCTAGCTGCTGCAAGCTAACTCTGTGATCACTACGGCAGACCACCGGGTTAGCTTAGAGCTAGCTGCTGCAAGCTAACTCTGTGATCACTACGGCAGATCACCGGGTTAGCTTACAGCTAACTGCTGCAAGCTAACTCTGTGATCATTACGGCAGATCACCGGGTTAGCTTAGAGCTAGCTGCTGCAAGCTAACTCTGATCAATACGGCAGATCACCGGGTTAGCTTACAGCTAGCTGCTGCAAGCTAACTCTGATCATTACGGCAGATCACCAGGTTAGCTTAAAGCTAGCTGCTAAATATTTAGTTTGAAGCTGAATATTTAGCAAGCTAAATAATCAAACTATTAAGCCTTAAGTTTCAATCTGAATAATTAGTAACAAGCTAAATATTTAGCCGGATACAGTTATAGTACTATGAGAATAAAGTCAATATTAAGACTTCTCATAATTTATTCTTAAATTTATTTGCTTAGCGTGCCCCTAATGCTGTGGCTACGTATCGACGACGGCTAAGATATTTTCTGAGGAGCCGCATTTGGGGTTTTCTTTGACTCTCAGCCAAAATCATCAGAACTAAGAAAAATAAATGCTGGAAAACTTTAAACTATATTTAATCTCAGACCGCTGCAGAAACTCTTACTGCGATAAATCTGTGTCATACATATGATGTGCA